>NW_026637923.1:132500-230000 GCF_028554395.1 Pezoporus wallicus | reverse complement strand
GCTAGAGCACATGCTCTGCTCTTCACACATTTAAAGATTCATTAAGAATTAATTTTCAGAATGGTATAGCCCGAGAGAAACAGACAGGCAGGTCAAGACAGCTTTACATGTGAAACGTCTATCATTAAAAAGAGTTTCAGAATTACTTCTCACTCACTGTGTTCGTTCCTTCTGTGGGAGCTCCCTCAGAGCAAGTCTTGCCAAAGGCAGTAGAAATAAATTTTTCCGAGGAAAGCAAGGGGTTGAAAGGAGGTATCCGTGTGGCTGTTAATACTCGCGTCTCAGCTGGAATAAAGTGTTCATACAAACGGTGTGTGCTGCTAGATAGCAGAATTTATAGTACTCCACCTGTATGGGATATTCAATAGAAAGCACATTAAAAGGATTTAGAGCGGAAGAACAAATCACTTCACTTGAAATATCATGACTGGGTTTTGTTGCAATAGCATCCACCTATTTTATTCTATTAAGGATTTTATATGATCTTCATTGTGGCGTTTTTTGACATCTTTATCCCTCTTGATTTTGGTGTGGCCCTTCTCAGCTTTTGCCTCCCTGTTGAAAGTAAAGGCTTGAACTCACATTCCCTGGAATGAGGGGCAACCTGATTAACCCTGAGCCCCTTAAATCCTAAACACAGTGATAAACCCTCCCCCACCCTTTAAAACTTTGTCTCACCAATGATCAAGGACTCAGAAGAAGGGGCATTTGTGACAAAGCAGTGGGACCAGGATGCCATCCAGAAATATTGAGCTGCAATCATGTAGTGTGTAAATGCAAAGCCCAGTGCTCAGTGCTTTAAAATATCTCTGGAGGCCTCTCAAAATTGCAGAACATTGTCTTTCCCTCCACACATTTCTGTTTTGTGACAACCTAGATGTATCATATCATGCTAATATCAGCCATTTTGACCAGTCAAAGATATTACTGAGGTTTGCTTTTGCAATCCATTCAGCAACATGTCATCACAATACAAGTACCAGTAGGCATCAACTCACATAAGCCTTTTCAAAGTAATATGGCAGCTGAGAAGCTGCAGTGATTGAATGGTGTGGAGCAGGTGGGTAACACCATTTCTCTGTAAAAGCCTGGAAAAATTACACCTGGAATCATGCCTTTATGCCTTTTATCAGAAGGAAGCAGACAACATGGAGGGAGCTCAGAGAGAGAGCAATACAAAATGATTAAAGGGCTGTAGGGAGAAGGGCTGGATAGAAACAGTTGGACATGTAAGCAAGGCATGAAAACTAAATGTGCGTAGTTTATGTGAGCAATCTTTAAAGAGAGGGCATGATGACATGAAGTATATATATCAAGGAGGGAGGGGAATTATGTGAGTTGGTAGGAGGGATTACAGCTAAAACAGAAGTGAAAGTGAGAAAAGGAAGATGTACATGGTCTTATGAGGAAAATTTTCCAGAGAGTGAGAGCTACAGGACCATGGAGCAGTGCTCTAAATGAATTGGTGGAAGCTCCATCTCTGGGGACATTTAAATCTGGACTGTACAGAGCATTAGAAAATATAAAAATATACTGTAGGGAACAATCCTGCACTGTCAGGGGATGGACTAGATGACTTAATGCATCTTTTCCATTTCTAATTTCGATGATTCTATGGCTCATTAATTGCATATCATACAAATGCAGTAAAACTTGATGGGAATTAAAAAAAAAAGAAGAGCCTACATTGTAGGAAGGCTGCCAGGCTGAGTATAGACGTATTCCTTAAAACATAGGAGACAAGTACATATCTCCTTAGGGCTGTTATTGTTCTTAAAGTTATTCTATTCACATTCTCTTTAGGATATTCATGCTGCATGTAGCTGAGTTCAGGACAGGTGATACTTTCCCATGAGCCATTTTGTGGACTGGTGCTTTACGCTGCTTCTTCAGGGGCATAAAAATGCAGTTTCCTACACCGGGATATACCAGGGTGAAGTTAAGCAGTAATCTCCCTTCGCAGAATTGATATTATATAAGGATCGATCTTTTTCTGGTGAAATACAAAGCAGAACTTTGGCTGATTTCAGTTGTCTGGGACCTAAGCATCATACTGCTAGCAGTCCCTGAATCCAGAGCATGCCAGAAAGCTCTGTAGCTGTTTATCAGTGTGAGGGCAACAACATTTTGAGGAAGTCTGGGATTATTTGTTGAAGGTCTTTAAACAGATATTGGTACTTGACTGTTCAAATGAAGTCATTATGCAGTTCAAGCCAATCTTTCTCTCCTCCAGTCATGTCTCACACCTTGAGTGAGAGACTCATATAACAAGCTGCTGCTTCTTCATCCTTTCCCACAGACTTAGCTATGTCCTGTATTTTCATGCAGGGCATCACAGTGGCCTCCTACCTCAGACCAGTCACACTGAGCAGCAGAGCACTCAGTTTTCCACCCACTGATGACTGGCATAATGATCTTGGAGCAGAGAAGAAACCACAGCCTTGCACCTCAGCTGGGGACAGACCGCACCTCTTGGCATGTGGTAGACTATGACATTGACGTAAAAGTGAGGAAAATAATTCTTGAAAAGCCTCTGCCCCCATAGGGACTTTGGGAACACAAAACTATGGCCAAGTTCTTGCTTTAGCTGAAGCCATTGGTACTCTGTCTTCCTCAGTGAACTCACACTAGGCAGCTCCTGTGCTGGGCTTTTTTTACCTACTTGTCTAGAATAGTAGAATAATATTTAAAGAGCAGCACAGTTGGGTGCAGCTGGCCAGTAACTCAGCTTTATGGTGTCTTAGCAGAAAATTGAGTGAGGCAGGGAATCAGGTTGTACTAACACATATACATAATATATTTTATTTCACTAGCTTCTTGCTGAACACAGACCACATCATTTTCTTCCTGTCTAAACATGCTGCTATAGAAAGTTAAGTCCTGCCCTCTTAATTTCTAACCTCAGCCTGTGAACTGGCTCTGTCCTGAGCTGTCTTCCTGACCCTATAAACGGCAAAACATTGAGTAAATCAATTTATGTTTCCATTTGAACTTCTTGTTATGGATGTTCATTTGTTTTTAAGACCTGCACAAACTTCTTCAAGAAGTTTGCACAGAGGCGACTTTTTCTCTGAAGAGCTCTATAATAATCAGCTGACCCTGAGCCTCATTGAAAAGCTGTGCCTGTCAGTAGCACATCATGAGACTGCTGTTTTCCCTTAAACTCCCATGATGTTTTTGACACCAATCAATTCACACAGTTAGTAATAACTTCTTGTATAGGGTGTGCTTATAGAAATAAGAAAAAAAAACATGACTGAAAAATAAGAGGAAATGCATCTGGCACATCCCTGTGACATTCATAAGATAGGTAGCAGTTCCATTTCTGAGGGAATCATCGAGGAAGGAGAAAGTCATACCAATTTTAGTGACTGTAAGACCTTGCTTGTGGGGTGAGATAAACCCTAAACCAGTGAGGTTAGTATGGCCACATAAGTGCACAGATACTTTTAAAAAAGATACTTAAAAAAAGACATGAAGCTCAGCCTAGCCATCCTCCAGCTTGGGGCTCGATTAAAGAACAGTGATTTGGTTTCATTTAAAAAACAATAAGGGGCTGGAACAAACCAAGGTGGTCATTGCAAAGGAAGGCAGGGCAGCGAGTCCTACTTGAGCTATAAGCAACTTTGATTGTAGGGGAACTGAAAGAGAAGGGAGCAGTTAGACCAGTTGGGTAGTAGAAAGTAGTAGAAAGGAGAGCTCTGTCACCACCCTCCAGGGTGGTGAGATGCCAGGACTCCTTACAGCACAAGCATGGACCTCAGCTCTGGAGACCTATTCAGACTGTATCTGGGTTGCTGAGGAGGGCCACTGCTGGACTTGTGTCTCCTGAGTAGTATGTAGTGTGTTACTGCTATCCCATTGGACCTTGATGTCTGCACGTTTTGTAAATGAATCATGGCACAGCGGCACCACCACAGAGTTGCTGAAGAAGATGCTTCAGCATCAGGGCTCTTAGGAAGAACCTCTACTGTTCTGCTTACATTTTCCTTCAGGACAGAGTTCATGCAAATTTCTTTTCATTGCAAAGGGGAAGTCTTTATTTCACCCTTGTGGTTCTGCTCTGCTCTCTGCGATAGAGTAGCAAAGCATGATTACTGTAAACCTACTTTGGGTTGTCCCTTCCAAAGCTCCCCTAACTTCATTGGCTTCTTGAGATCCCATGAAGAGAGACTGTGTCTGTTGCTATTCTGCCAAAAGAAAAAGGGAGAAGAGCATGAACTATATTCACGGCCTATGAGACCGACGCTAGCATCTGAGAAAGAAGAGTCTTAAAAAAGTAATAACATTAATGCAGATGTAGAACTGTCATATTTAATTTACAGCGGGCAGACAATTCCAGGCAATCACTCCCACGGCTACCATAACTCAGACACATTGCATATATGTGTGTGTGTGTGAGCTGCATTTATATGTGTGTGTGTATTGCATATAGATATGCAGAAAACTCATTATCATGTGCAGTAATGGTAAATATTTCATGGACCTCATTCTTTAAGTCTCAGTACTTAGTGAAGTCACTAAGGGAAGTTCTACCTGAAACAAAAATGACAGTGGCAGCAGGGTTTGGTTCCATGCCAGCTGGTTGGCTTTGTCTCTGTACTATTCTATGGTGGTGACAACAAGAGCAAGGGGACATCCCCTCTCTCCCCTGGGAGGAAGGACCTCTGTGCCACAAGAGCAAACAGGGTAGTGCTTGGGTAAGCAATGCATTTTTTATCTCCTTTTAGAGAAACAGTGAGGATGGATGGAGGGAAGTTGGAGTGGTGGCTCTGCTGCTTCTCCACAGCCTGAAGCTACCCCCTGGGGAAAATGGGAGTCTGGTATTGATTCTTATACCTGCAGTGTCCCTAGGAGAAGACCTAGCTGGAGACCGGCCATCTATTTCTGCTGTGTAAAACCAGGTTACCTCCTTGCAGCTTGTTAACAAATTATTCCACAGAATCAAATGAGAAAACTTGATGCCACTTCTTTGTTGCCTTAGGCTGTCAATATGAAATGATGCTCATTTGAACTCAACTGTCTGTTTGCCTGTGAAGCCTGAGCTGGTGCTGATTCTTCAAATCTGAGCTGATTCAGGTCACTTTGCTCACCTATGGTCTTACTCCAACAGAAGTCTCCTAAGAATTAATAGACTACTGCATGTGAATAAGAGGGGGAAAATCCATTTTTTGCTGAATGCCAGCATGTTTCAGACTCCTCAGGCCCACAGACAGCATTGCTCATGCCAAGTTTATCTTGCCCAGAAAGAGTCTTCTGCTTTTCTGACTCCTTTCTTGTCAAATAGAAACCAATCAATTCTCAGAGGGTGTTGAACTGAAACCAGAAATCCGGTTTAAAATGTATCTTGCTGGAAATTGGCAAGCCTATCTACCTGCTCCACATCAGTGCTTTTCTGCTCAAGTGCTGTCTTTACTTGGCAGCAACACAAGACGGAATAAAAACAAGCAGTTCTTCCCAAATTCCTGCCTGCTTAAATTTACATACAAGATTAAATGATTTTTTATCTTGTTATTATACCCCCTGGGTTCCTGCAGTACAGGTTGTTTTATGCATAAATCATTTATAGCTGACACATTGCCTATAATTTTCTCCCCAAACTGGTAATTTCTTAGTGCAGTAAATTCACTATAATTTATAGCAGAAAACACCTTGGAGTTACCAAGTTAACATTCCTCACTTGTGGTCCTAAGCTGTCAGGTGTTGCTGGGCTGCTGCCTGCTACCAAGCAGCCGCTGTGATTCCCCCCTGCCCCAGCAGTGCCTGTGTATCAGCTACAGAATTAGGCAGGGAGACAGAAAGACCCCGACAACTTGTTTGCAAAGTGTTGTGGAAGCAGCCAGACAGAAAGATGCTTACTTTGGCTTTTATTTTGGCATTTTATTCTACCATGGGCCCGAGGAGACTCAGTCATCCCCAGCAGTTAACCTTTTCTAGTTGCTGCAGTTCAACTCATTAATAAAATAAAACAAAGAAACTTTCCTGTGTGACATGGAAGAAGTTTTTCTGAGGAGATTAATAACTTTCTCAGTCATGTGATCAAGCCCTGTTTGCTTCCAGCCATATTTTAGAATTCTCTGGGGCATTTTTGGTGGTAGCTTGTCAAAAAAGCCACACATTACCCTGATTTATCTGAGAGCCGTTCATGCCAAGCCCGGAGCTGCTCAGCCATGCTTTGCTTGTATCATTTGTCCAGTGAAATGATAAGCTGAAAGCTCTTGCCTTGTAATACCAGGTAAAATGTGTGTGTGTACTGCACAGCCTTTGTCCTCAGCAGCACGTGAAGCTGAGCTAGGGCACGTGTGGCTGTTGCAGCACTTTGAAAGTTGCTTGTACAAAGATAGTTGCTCCCCTTGACAAAGGGAAGGACTAATCATGCTCCTTTATGTGCTTTGCCAGTGCAAAAAGGAGTTATGTGGACTAGGATGTGAATTTCCAGCTCATCCACTGCTCACAGATAAATGTCCTTTTGTGGGTCTGTGGCCATCCTTGGTGAAAACTTGGTGTGCTCCGTGCAGTGTAGCTGAGCCATGGTGTGTGCAAGGCTGTGCACGAGGTCAGGTCCCACAGAGCAGCTACTGCAGGGTAAAACCCTTCCCTAACTTCCCTCTTGGTGACATTTTCATGTGTCTTACTCAACGGGAGCTGCAGATAAGGAAGGGAACCATCATTTTCCCTCAGCCTCAGACCAGCACAGGGTGGTGGGGCCAGTGGATGTCCCATGGGGCTGGCCTGTCACAGTGGGACTTGTTTAGTCTAGCAAGGGGTGGCTGGAAAGAGATAGGATCACTCTCTATAAATACATTGGAGGTAAACAACAGGGAGAGAGAAGGGATTTAAAAGACCACAATTATTATTTTCAGCTTTAGGACCATGTTGGCACATGAACAAATGGGTGTACACTGGCCACAAATAAGTTTAGGCTGGAAATTAGACCTAAGTCCTATCAGCAGAGCAGGGAGGTCCTGGACCAGCTTTCCAATGAGAGCAGCAACAGACAAAACCAAAGTGCTGTCAAGATGGTGGTTGATAACTACATGAAAGGTTTTATATCTTATGCTTGTGCTAAGAAGACACTGTCTGTAAAGCATGGGAGGTCCTTTCACATCCTGCTTGTGCTGCAATGTATCTCAATGTCTCCTTCAGCTCCCCAGGGAGAGACTCTCCTAAGCCACTTCTTCTCTAAGAGTCCAGAGACGTCAGATTCTTCATATCAGGGACAAGGCATTGGTCAGGGAAGGCACATTCTCTTCCTCACACTGCCTGAGCTGAGGTCAATGCAAATAAAACAGGAGACTGGAGGCTCAAGAGAAGGTAGCTAGATCTAGGTTTTAAAAAATTATTTTTCAGAGAAACTTATGGGTTTCTGTCAATCTCCACTCATTATTGCCACTGTCAACAACCTAAGTTTTCATCACTTACTTATTTCTAAATCATAACTATCTACCTTTGTATTCACAGACTGAGGTTTGAAATACCTACCGGTTCTTGCTCGAAAAAAACCCACATTTCTAAGCCATTTGTGAGCTTTTTTTTATTTCATTATCAGGAATTTTCTTCACATGCAGAAATAATATTAAGAAAATAACTTCTTTTTAAAGATCTCTGGTGTGCTTTGATCAATTTTTCAGCTATATTTAGGAAGAATGTATTGACACAGAAAATAAGAGTAAAAAGGCATGAGAAAAGGCAGTGAAAATCCAAATAAAAGTCACAAACTATTAGTAGCAAAATTCCACAGGTCACAAATCACAGAATTTTAATCAATACAACTCCTAGTTTGCAATTAGGACTGTTCAATTTCTTTGAACAGTATTTAACTGAATATTTAATACTGGGTAAAATTGCTGTGCTGCAGTGAAATTAGTTTAGCAGGACAGGCAAGTCTCACATCTGCCTCTGCAGAGCTGCACAGACTTGAAAAGCAGAAATGAAATATCAGGTAAGGTTTATACTTGCAAACACATCTGGTGAGCATAGCAAAATGCCTTAGTGTAGGTGAATGTATAAACACAAGACAGCAATAGAAAAGGGTCTTTTCTCATGAGGGGTTGTTTCCCTATGGGAAGTTGTAGGCAAAATCTCTTGTCGGCTGGCCGTACTTGTCAGTACTTGGTAAAATCTTTCAAACCTCAGGAGGACTCTAACACTGCCTGCCTTACTCCCGAAATGCAGAGGCAGGAGAGAGCCCACCGCCCTCACTGCCATCACCAGTGACAAATCACTGGAGACCGTGTTGTCTCAGCCTCCCGTGCGGCTCTGGTGTTTGAGTTGGCAGCTCTCAGCGTTCCTAGTGTGACTCGGCTGTTTACCATCATGTCCACTGCATGCAAACCCTTCAGAATGTCAAACCTCACAGATTAAAGCAAAATAAAATACGGTGATCACAGGATATGTGACTCCCAAGGCAGCCGTGACAAAAATGCATCCCCGATCACATACACTTTTGCCATTTCAAAGCACATGCTGTTAAATGAAAGGCTAACTCTTCATCAGGCCCTTTCAGATCAGGCATTCTCCTCAGGTCTGTTCCTGGAACATGCTTAAAGAAAACTTTCTCCCCTCACCCATTTGGAAAATGTTTTACATTCCAGTGTTAGCATTCAGATCACCACATACTCTCCAGTCCTCTCTAGGGCCCTGCAATAAATGTCACCAGGAAAAGGATAAGGAGGGAGAGGCTTTGACTGGGGCTGTTTCAGGCACTAGTTTAATTTTTAGTTGTTTACTGTAGCTTATATAAATTAAACTCTGAACATCCTTCTCCTCCTCTGCTCCTTTCAATAGACTTCATGCCAAGGCCTTCTCAGGTATGCGGACGTAAATCTGGAGGAATTCCCCTGGGTTGGCCGAACCGCCGCAGACTTACACTTCTAAATAAGTCCAGTGTGCTGCCGGTGTGGTTACAAGGTTGGCATGAGCCTAGGCTTTACTTTTGCCTTCCAATGTTTCAAAACTGTGGTCTCAGCACAGTTTGTACTGGACAATTTCCACCCTCCAAGGACCCGACAAGTAAAGCACATTTGTGAAGAGGGACAGAGATTTCCAGAAAATTAGGGATGTAGCTTTAAGCTGCTGATCTGCTTTGGCACTGCCACGGGAGCTGATTCCGGCACAGCTGACTCCCAGACCACTTATTTGGATAACACTCATCTAATGGGAGAAATTTCAGATGTGCAGCATTACTTTGGAGACACTATTCAAGGCCATGTAAATTCCCATCTTGCATATAAATTATAGAACTTGATTTCAGGTTCCTATTGCTGAAAATCATCCACTTCAGAAGATTATGTTTATGTTTTGATGGTGCGTATATCACTAGAGACATCCAGGATACCAGTAAAACCTGATAGGGTAGCACTGGGTACTATTCTGAAAATACTCATTCATGGAGCTCTCTTTCCACTCCCCGTGCTCTCACTGAACCTGCTATCCATTTCTCAACAGAGAGACTGACATACTGAAAGTGATGGTGGGTCTTTTAACTGGCACAAATATCTGGTTATGGGCTTTTGAACTCCCCTATTATCCAGGCGAGTCTAAGGACATGTCTATGATTTTTGGCTTCACAGATCACTCCCTCAGCTCTCTGTGATTTCTGAATTGTGTCCCATTGCCTTGCTTTTCCAAGCCCCCAGACCAACCAGAGTTATACTGGACAAGATTTCAGAGCAGCACATATGCTTGTTCCCTACCCTGATCCCTCTTCTCTGTCTTCACCCCCATGTAGGATAGAAACAGGGAGAAGCTGTTGCAGGTACAGACCCAGACCTTGCAAACACTTGAATTCATCAAAGAAATGTCAACCATTTGATAGCATCTTCCCTCTGCAAGCTTCATTCCTGAAGGACTGAAGTTAATGTTCAGGACTGTGGGCTAACTCTTACATAGGTCCAGACACATAGTCCTAAAGCAGAGCATCCAAAGGCCTGTGATAAACACTTGCTGTGGAGAACCACAGTGGGGATCCTGAAAATCTGTGCTCTTCTCTTTGCATAAACTTGGCATATCTTGCCGACAACTCGTGTGTGAGCTGGGAGAGGATGTGTGTTCACCACCACTCCTGGCAGAGACTCAGGAGAGAGCCTTGTCTTATGGCACATACTGTCGTATACTCTGAAGGAGTCTTACATTGGATTGAAAGCAGGGTGAGATGAACATCAGACCAAGCTGTGCACACATGTTTTTTTGCAAGCTGTAGCATGACCAGGATCTGAGAATGAGTGATGAATGATGGTCTCAAAATGGGTCTTTTCTACCTACACCATTGTCCTTTACATTTTTATCCATACATTTGGTCCACACCTATGCTAGTCCACTGTGACCTGTCTACTCCAGAAAGCCAGCACACAGTAGCAAAACAGTCAGGGGTAGCTTCATTCTTGGCTCTGCCTAAGAAGAATATGTATCATGACTTTCTTAATTTTAGGAGGTTGTAGACCGGGTCAATAATACAAGTCAGAGCATCCCACTTTCTGATGCTAATAGCCTTCATAATTCAGTGTCACAGAGGAGAATCTCGCTCTAATGGAAATCCTAGTGTTTTGTGTTTGGGCTTTTTTTGATGTTTTTTTTTTTTTAGTTCCCAGTGCTTCTTGCTGAAAACTTTTTGGGCATGACAGAAGCTTTCTGAACTAGCACTTGTGTGTTTGAGTACTAGCAGAAACTAGTTGAGAGAGTCTCATGGCATCTATCAGAATTTCTAGTATGGTAAATAGGGAAAATAGTAATCATTTCTTTTTTAAGCACCAACAATATGTTCTGTGCTCTGCTGTACAGAATCCAAAGTACAGACAGTGCTTGTACTGAAGAACTTACATGTCCAAACAAGATACTCATGGACCGGACAGATTGCAGAGAGTAACCCAGAAGTACAAAAGCTTTTATACTGCTATACATTAAATGATTATGTGTGAACCTCCCATATGAAGACAGGCTGAGAAGGCTGGGGCTGTTCAGCCTGGAGAAGAGAAGGCTGCGTGGAGACTTCATAGCAGCCTTCCAGTGTCTGAAGGGGGTATAAGGATGGGGGAGGAACTCTTCATTAGGGACTGTAGCGATAGGGCAAGGGCTAATGGGTTAGAACTTAAGCAGGGGAAGTTTAGATTGGATATAAGGAAGAAGTTCTTTACTGTGAGGGTGGTGAGGCACTGGAATTGGTTGCCCAGGGAAGTTGTGAATGCTCCATCCCTGGCAGTGTTCAAGACCAGGTTGGACAGAGCCTTGGGTGACATGGTTTAGTGTGAGGTGTCCCTGCCCATGGCAGGGGGGTTGGAACTTGATGATCTTAAGGTCCTTTCCAACCCTAACTATTCTATGATTCTATGAATTGTCAGGTTTTATAGCTAACGAATTTTAAAGGAACATGCTGCTATGACAAACACTATTGCTTTATTTTCAGTCAACATCATATCAACAGATGCGCACAACTGTTTGTCTCTTTCATACATTGATGTAATTTTGTTCAAAAATTTTTGAAATGCTACAGTCTCCCCAGAAAGGCAAAGGTGAACATTCGATGAGATCATTAGTGTTGCCTTGCTGCCTTATATTACCTTCATTACATTGTCGTATGCTTCTGCTTTTTATTTAGAAGTCTTATAATATATGTGGAGGATTCCTGTTGATTGCAGACCAAATTCTAGAAAGAAGGGAAGAGAAAATCTAGGTTTTGGATATGGTAACCAGTCAGAGGCATTTATATGCAGCTGGACCTTTTGCCCATTCAGTTGTCTTTCTGCACACCTGAATGCCAATTACTGAGTTGAACACACCTTTCCATGCTACCCCGTTTGTATGCTCTTAGGATGAAAATGATAGCTCATGAATAAGGTAATGTATCAAACTGGCTTGGCAAAATCAGGCAATTTGGCACTTTTTAAAGGTATTCTTTGTGGTTAGATCAGGGACCTAACACACATCTGTTCCCCTGACTAAATCCAACAGCCCACATCAATCACCAAGCTCTCAAGCAGTTTCCTGCATGCAATACCAGTCAGAAGACAGAGTGACCACACACAGCAGGCTGCCTCAGTGCAAACCCCAGGAATTAATATTTCCTGTAAAGAAATAGTTTTCTGCTTTGGGGAATCCTGTTGTCTTAGTTCTTTCCCAAGAAACCTGTCAAGAGCAGAGTACGAAGTCCAAGGACAGGAAGGGAGCTCGAAGACCAAGAAATACATGTTGGAAAAAAGCATGTTTTGTTCATATAGAAGTGGATTAGAGATCATGTCATGAAACAGCAGAGTTAGTATCTTACCATGTGTTGTAAAATAACATCTCAGGTGCTGACCTCTAGACCTGGCTTGGATTGAAAAATTCTCTCTGAAATCCATACTACTTTGTTGCTGTCTGCATTGTATTGGTTGAAAACCGTGAAGTAATGGTTCCTCAAAAGGGAAATGACTTATTTGCAATGGATCAAGAAGCAGGAGAAAATGCAGGTGTGTATTTGCTGTTAAGAGGCATTTTCTTTAACATGGTTGGAGAATACACAGGATACTGATAAAATTGATGCTGGCATTGCCCAAAAGGTCGGAAAAGGAAAGGAGCAATGGTAAAAAAAATAAGGGGGGGGGGGGGGGGAAGAAAACAGTGAGACATACTTTTGATTAATTTTACAATCAATGTGTGCTGTTTTTGTTTAGTGTAAGACCGTTTTGAGAAGAATGCTCAGGGTATTAAAAATACTGTGGAGCAGGACAAAAATTTTCTTCAAAGACCTAATGGTCAACTAAGACCCACTTTAAAACTGGTAATTCCAAGCCCTTTTTAAAACTGGATAAGTTTAGGCACAGTGAATTAGATTTTGAAATGTATTTTGGCTTGTGAAGAGTTTAAGTGCAAAGAGGATTTTCAAGGAGGCCTAGACAGATTTAACATCTATTTCTAATTAATCTGAAGGAAGTCAGCATCTCAACCACTTGCTAACATGCTGGTGAAGTCCCATGCTTGTAGAAGCCTTGGGTATCATGGTTTAGTGTGAGGTGTCCCTGCCCATGGCAGGGGGGTTGGAACTTGATGATCTTAAGGTCCTTTCCAACCCTAACTATTCTATGATTCTGTGATTCTAATTGTTCACTAAGGTATAAAAACATTTAAGGATCTTTTGGAACGACTGTTGGTAAGACAGGGTCAAGAGAGATCAAGTGAACCGTGTCGAGCCCCAAGAATTCAACCATGCACAGCTGAAGAGCCAGCCAGGAGGGAGCCCTGGTGTGGATGCAGGGCTTGAGGACAGGATGTGATTGTAGTTACAGAAGGATCTCAAGGCCTCTTTGTGAAGTCAGGACAACAAGGTCGACGTCAGGTGATTTAAAAGAAAGGCCATGTAGAGGACATGACTTCTGCCTCTTGTCATTCTTGCTGCAATGAAAACATGAGAGAAAATACTGCTGAATCCTAAGGCTCCCTCAACACCATTGGAGTACATTTGTATTTCCAGGAGAAAGGGCTGGGGGTGAGGGAAAAAAGAAAGTGATTATCATTATATTACCTATTATTAAGTCTGTAGACAGGAAAAAGTCCATTACTGATCCCGCTTTCTCTTATAAAAGCATACTTCTATTTTCCATCCTGTGACAGCTCTCTACACAGTTGTCTATGAGCGCAGGGAATAGGTATATCATGTGGATGTAGGAAGAAGGAGCTTGATCAAGTGATTCCAGTTATTTTTTTCCTATATCTGTGTTGTCTTGAAGTAAAATCTTAAGGATTTTTTTTAACCAGCGGCACAGAGAATTGTTAAGGGAAGTCCTTACCTTTCACCTGTGTGAGAGGACTCTCACACAAAGCAAAATGAATTTGTTGATCTCTGTTCAGCCTCAGTTAAATCCTAATTCATGTCACAAAGCCACCAAAATATCTCAGTGGTCTTACTGTGGGTCTTTTCGACTTCAGAGATGGCCAAGGCTGTGCTCACATAGATATGGAGAGGATCAGTTTGACGTGTACAACACAGCAATGCCCCTAAAGGGAAATCTGAAACCAGCCTGATGGAGATTTTTAGGACAAAGTCAGAACCCTTTGTCATATAGCTCAGCAATGAATGTTGTGTTGCCGCAGCCAGGTACCCCAGCTGAACACAGTGGTGTCTCTGTGGGATGTCTGGGGTAGGGTGAGGAATGGGCCCTCTGAAGGCATGTTACACACTCTCTACCTTTGTCTGCAGGTGATGGGGCATGGAGGAATAGTGGGGTTTCCTGTGGTTTTCACTGCCAGGAGCCTGTATGAGATTGGACAACTCCCGGTGGTGACTGGGAACATCCAGTCTATATGGGGTTTTTTTGGACAAGAGCATTAGCTCTTTCCACGGAAAAGCTAAAAAACTCATTCCCCACATCACATGTATACTTTGTATACGGTGTGAATGGTTTGTTTCAAAATCTCTGCAGTTAGTTCTGGAGGCAGATAAATGCTTTCTCTTTCACTTAAAAGATGGTCTTATCTGTGCCCAGCGTCTATTTCTTGGGTCTCTTACTTAAAATCAAGACTTTGCTTGGAAAACAGGAAAACAGGAGCATCTAGGTTAAACATTGCAGATTTTTCTGCTGGCCTCAGCAGAGCAGCTTCTTTAACAGCACTTACTTCAAAAAACACCTCTATTTCAACTTCAGTGTTGGCTTCCCTGCCGAGTTAATTAATCTCTGAGGATTGGAGATTAAGCGCATTTGGAAAGTGAGCAGAATTTGGTTCTCGGGGAGTTGCATACATTTGCCATTTGTGGTTAGGAATAGAACCCAGAGACTGTTTATTCCACAGTAGGAAAAACAGTTTTTACTTTTCTTAAACATTGCTAGCTAGTTTATGGCTCCTGGCAGGAGTACAGTAACTTTGAGCAACTAGTTTGTTTGTTCCAGCTAATTTATAGAGGGTGGTATTCATTTTCTTTTTCCCTTAAAGGGTTTCTGCAGTGTAACAGGCCCCTAACGGGACATTGCTTAGACCTGATAGGAATCAGGCATACAGTGTTCTCCAGAACCCAAATAGCCAGACAAGCGTGTGCTAAATCCATCACGCTGCCGACAAGATATTAAATGCAACAGTTACTGCTATGTCCTGTAATTCCTCAGGTCTCCAGCACAAGAGGCCCTTTTTCAAACAGAGGGGATGAGGGGTGAGTAATTAGAAATCACATTCCAAGGAATGGGCTGACGTCATTAAAGCAAGCTTAAAGTAAGGCAATAGCCAGCCGGGTGTCTTGTGTGAGGAAGGAAAAAAGGGTGAAACTGCCACACTAAAACAGCCATTTAAGGCTGAAATCAAAGCTCTTGAGGGCAGCTATGATGATTTTCTCCTGGCTTTTATTCATACCATGAACCCACCATGTGGTTTTTAAGAATTCCCTTCCCATTTGACTTATCTGAAGCACAGGGACATGAGCAGCAGGTGGTGTAAGTTTGGGAAAGCTTCCATCAACTGCCGGGGTTTCCTGGCTCAGCTGGATAGAGGAAAAAGCAGAGGCAGTTGGGGTCCAAAAGGGTTTTCAGGGCTTTCCTTTCTATTTCTTCTGATTCTACCCCAGCAGTTGACTTCAAATGGCGCTGAAGCCAGTTGCCTGCTCCTTTGCTGCTTACCTCAGCTAATCCAGGATTAGGAAGCCCTTTACAGGAAAACTCTGAAGGCTTGGGTGTGAAGCTGATGGGCCTTGTAGTGACTCAGACCAGGAGTATCGTATAAAACCTAGCAGTATTAGATGATGCTTAAGGTGAACCAGCCAGTGCATGATTTTATCCAGCCTTTCTCTAATTTGGGTGGATAATCTTTTGCATTGCTATAGAATGTGAAGGCTGCTATGGAAACTGTGTTTTGGTTGTGATGAGGCAGGGTTCACTCGCAGTGCACAGTGATGGGAAATAAACAAATAGAATATTACAGTAAAATCAGGCTAAATGCAATTGATATGACTTTGGATTATATAAAATTTCATATTACATTTACACCCTCATGTGAAAGGAATCCACTTTTGTGTGTCTAAACCATGGTCTTATAATAGATGTTGTCTCACACTGGCACTTTGAGTATCCGTGTATTTCTGATGTGTGAGTTATTAAAACTTAAGCCTGCCTGAATCTTGCAATAAAGCTTTGCAGAGTGTTAGGTCAGCCTGGGGTTCTAAAGCCAAGCGGAAGAATTACTCAGAGGAAGGTCCCATTATTCTTATCCGGGCTTTTCACTCTTCCCTGATTTGCTATTAAAACAGATGATTGTTGCATACTGACTCGCCCACTAAAACCACACAGAAGTGTGGGTTTCAATGCCAGTATATATACATATCTGTATATTTAAAGTTTAAATTTGAAATTTATTTCTGTACTTCCCTTGGGAGACAAAAAAAAAAGAATAACAACGAAACATAAGAAGAATAAAGGCGTTTATAAGGTTTGATGAAGCTTCACAGAAAGCCACAAAGGAACAAGCATTGCACAAAGGTAAGTAAGAGCAGAGGAAAGGCAGAATCTCCTAGAAGAGCTTTTTCTCTGAGGAATTTGCTTTGGCTCCTTTGTAAGAGCCAGGATTAGTTCAAATCCTTGTCAAGCTCCTGGACCCATTTATTTTCGTGAGCATTTAGGGAGAGGCTGCTTTGAAGGCTAAGGAGATAATTGCAGGATGAAAGGGACTGCTAGTTTGAAGGAGCCCATTTGATGAGTGTATCTTTTTACTGAGGATTTATTTTGTCCTCTGATAGTGTGTGTGTTTTAAGTGCTGTACAAAGTACCCACAGCAATGGAGAGGCATTTAAAACAATTGCATTTGAATTAATTAATATAATGAATGACTGATAGGAAGATCAAATCGTTATCGTTATCTTTTAGTGATAAATGAAGGGTGGAGGGGAAGCAAAGAAGTGCTGGCGTAGCTGGCTCCAGCCTAACACATGTTTATTTAAGTGACTATACAAACATAACCCTGTATGTCAGTTAAATCAGCAGCATGTCAGTCGGCACTTCTGGTTACAGACTATTTCAGAGTCATTCATCATTCAAAGCTATAAAAGCCATTTACCCTCAGCCAACCAACCAATCAAACCAACTAGAAAATGGAGCAGGAAAGAAGCACTAACAATTGTCCTTAGTTTCCTTTTAACTTTTCCTGCAACAATTCAATACATCCTGTGTGGTGGGATAGAAGAGAAGTTTTGCTGAACTAAACAGAGTTTCCTTCACCAGGTCATTAAAAGTGGGAAAGGGAGGGGAAAGAGAAAGGAACAAAAAAGGAGAAAGCAGAAAGTTAACCCTTGCTCTACCATTTTTTTTTTACAGGCAACATTTATAAATTGCCTTCATCTATATCTTTTTCACCCATTAATATGATTCTTAATTATTTCTGCCAGCTATAAAGGCAATGCAAGGTCTCAATACACCAGAAAATGTCTGATGTAGATCATGGCCAGGAGGTGCTCTGCTGCCCTTAAATTTCACATAAACCTTCCAGGGCTGGGCTGCTAAAACAAGGAGTAGTCACCTGTGCTATTAGGGCTTGATGAGAGATTGCTGCATCTTCACAACTGCCACCCTCTGAGCCATTCCTTTCTGCTCTGTGTGTCTCTGTGACTTCTTCCAGGTAAGTAACTTGAATCCCAAATGCCTGCGGATGCCATGGCCAGGAAGTTCAGCAACCTGCAGAACACAAAGTTTTAGAACATCACAATTTCAAGGGGAGAAAATAATGACAAGAAGGTCTTTTCAGTCTTGAGTGGACCCTCCTCTAATTTGATGGCTAACTCCTGCTACTTTCTTCCCATTTGTTCTGATATATGGCTTCATCCTACAAACCTTTCCTCTCACCAGTGATCCCATTAAGATAAATGAGACCTCTCTCATGACTGAGAGTGGGCAGGTATCTGAATAAAACAATCAGCAAAATCAATCAGCTCTCCCTTGTCTCCCTAGTAAAAGTCCCTCCATTATAAGTGCACTAGCATGCAAAGAATGGGAGTATTATTGGGTAATAATGTGTAAAATGGCCATATCCAGTTGCTTTTTGACCATTTAATTCTGGTATTTTTCTAGTTCTGTCTGTGCTCTGCCTGATTCAAATCCTCCCCTCGTGTTTATTATTAGTTAACTATTTCTTAATGGACCCCTTCATTTATGAATAAAACTCAACAGCAATTACAGCCCCAGTGGAGACCAGTACACTACCCATCTGCTCCATCACTCACTCTTGGCGTTGGCATTCTGCACAAGTCCCAGCCCCTCTCATCATAACAAGCTAGGATCAATTTTCCAGTGGCAGCTTGGAAATAATAGTACAAAATGTGTATTAATATAGAAATACATTGTGAAACTGTCCTTAAACAAACAAATGAGCCACTTTAAAATATTACCACTATAAATGACCATGACAGTAGCACAGCACATATAATAAAAAATAACTACTGAAGAGAAGCTGCTGAATTACTATAGTAATAAACCAGATGTGATTATTATCATTTAACACAGTCATTGAATACCATGAATCCCTGAAGCCATTAAAATATTTATGATTAAACATTTGCTATTCCTTATAACAGAACATACAGTTGGGTACTAAAAAACTGTAAAGTATTATTTTGGCTAATACATGCTAGTGCCACGATAAGGGTCAGCTACCACTGTCCAAGCTTTCTGGAATGAGCACCTAACAGCTGTCCTTCTTCTCTTGTTTTTTTAATAACTATTGTAAGGTTAGATACCTCTATAGCACATTATTTTGTTCAATAGAGAGATAGAGATGTATGCCTTCATTTTCTTACATGCATCTATACGAAGGGAAAACACGAATATCTGACTTTATTTGTGGAGGAATGAATGCTTTCTGTCATAACGGAATTATAACAAAGTATTTAATGCTTTTAGTAAAAATATAGTTGAGACTAAACAATATGCATATGCAAAAATTAAGTCTAATTACCTTCAGGAATTTTAGCATGCAGACACTGTATTACCCACTGAACACGTTTCATCTTGTGGGCACTGAATTTTTCCTTTCATTGCTGGAAATGCTTCTCTGCCTGTTTCTCCGTGGTCTGCAGCAGCCTGTTTGCCTACTGATAAAGCAGCCTTGGGTGCTGTGACCTGCAGGTGAGAAGTGTCTGCTCCTGGTGTGAATTGTGAGTGAAAATGGGTGTTGGTGTGCTGTGCAGGTACTTGGCCCTCTTGGGGTGTGTGATGCGAAGCGTAAGGGCAGGACTAATTTGTGATTGGGGTGAAGAAGGGCACTGCAGCCATCCTAGTCTGTGATGGGAAATATTCCCCAGCCAAATGTGCATTGCTGTTCTCTGCAAGCACATTTTGCTGCCAAACGATGGGGATTCTCCTTTAGCTCCAGCACTCTGTTCTTTACACACACAGTCCCATAGGCTTTACTAACTGCACAGTCACTGTGAGGTTGCTCTTTGCTACACACTGACAGCTGTCAAGTCCCAGATTTATTCTAATGCTTTAATACGTGTCTTCCATAATAAACAAGATGTGTCCCTCATAAAAGCCTCCTAAAACACCAGCACGTAAGAGACATCTTTCCCTCATACTCCTATGCTCTTTTTTCCTACCATCAAAGAAAATGAGTTTCTCTCTCTGGATGCTCTTGAACTGAAGGAAGTAAAAAATAAACCTCAACACGACAAGGGCAGAGGTATGGAAAATTTTGACTTTGCTTCCACAGGATTTCACTGTCCTGGCTTAGAAGTCAGCCTGCAAACCCTGTGGTGACTTTGACAGACAATGTGAGCTGCAAGTATGCATTGTGAAGGACAAAGACCTTTAAATCCATGCTGCTTCCAGAGGAAAGTGAAACATGTCCTGAAGATGACTCTTTTGCTAAGTGAATCTGGGAGGTGCCCATTTCTCCCAAGGTGAGATGAGTGTAATTGAGGTGCTCAACCATTAGAAGGCTGATGTTAAGTGAACTAAGCCCATCTTCAAGTAACGTGTAACACACAAGCCTAAAGCCCTGCTTGCTTGTCACCTGACTGCGAAGGCACATATCCTCCATCCTTGCCCCTTGGGTTGTGTTTTCCATCCTGAGCAGTCAGCACTTCACCCAGGACTGTCTGAGACACAGAAACTGAGCTCTGCTCTGACTAAAACCCTTGGTCAATCTTAGTCAAATGGGCATCTGCAGAGGAAATGAGCACACTGGCAATTCTAGGGTCCACAGGAAATTCTGGAAAAAAGAAGGGTGGCTGCTACTGGTTTCTTATAAATGAGAATGTAAGAGAAGCGCATCATGCCCTGCTTTTACATAAAAGCCAGGTGGCAGGGCATTTACCTGAAGAGTGGGAAATACCCATTCAGTTCTTTCCTCTGCCTGAGAAGATTCAGACCTGCACCTTCTACAGCAGTGAAGTAACCAGCTAAGCACAGGCCTGTCCCAGTAGTGTGTTAGTCATGTCTGAAGGTTGCCCTCTGGGGACTAATGTGAAAGTTTATCTAATTTCTGAATCTGGCTAGGCTAAAGTAGAGTAGAGAGGCATAGCTCTGTGTGAAAGTGAAATAGAGAGGCGGCACTGATGGATTTAGGCAAGGGAGAAGCTGTGAAAAGGTTTCCAGCATTGCACTGTTGGAGTCAAGCATCTCATTTTCACTTCAGAAGCCCTGTGCCCTCTCCCTGGGAACCCACACAGGGCAGAGGTCCAGCTGCCTGCAGCACGCACAGCTGAGGGCTGGACATTGGATGTCACTTAACCCTTTAAACTTGTCTGAAGGGATTACTTGGAGCTCCAGTGCACTTAACCCAGTCACTACATGGGGGATAGCGGGACCAGGTAGTGACTGTTGGTCAGGAGGGGCATTTTTAACTTCTCCCAAAGATATGATGGGCTCCTTCTCTAGCCCATGGCCAGCAGGCTTTCCTGAGAACCATCCAGCTCTGATTTCAAGAGCCGTTTTGCCGTGTCTGCTGAAGGCAGTCACCATGCAGCCTGCATACTTGGAGTTTTTGTTACAGCAAGATTCAGTGAAGAGGTATCGGTGGATTGCATCAGTCCTGGTATTAGAAACCCCCGTAATTAAACAAAGAATTTATTTTATTCTCCAGACAGTCAGGAAGGACTCCAAAGGCCACTTGTTGTTTATGATATAGCCAACATGAAAATCCTCCATCTAGACATGGGTGTTTCCTATTCTCTCTGCGGAAACATAGAACTGCTTGGATTCAAAGGATCCTTCAGAAGTAACTCCATAACTTCCAAGTAAACCTCTTATACCTTCCTCCTGTGCCCCTCCCATCAGTTGCGTCACCAGATGCTATCCAGTGTGAGTGGAAGCACGTGTTCTGTAAGAAATTAGACAGCACTGCATCCAAAAATAGTTACTTTCAACGAAGGGCTATTCTGATAAGACTCAGCTTCCATTCTCAGCCATCTGAAATAAAGATTTCTTTAGTTTACCTGTAAAGTATTTATTAGAGTTTCAGGCTTTGTGTTCGGTACTAAACCAAGGATGGGTTTGGAGTTTCTTTGGATGGTATTGTTATATCCACAGATATTTTCTCAGAGCTTAAAAACATCAGACAGTGTAGGGCCTCACCAGTAGTTAAGGGTTTCCTGCTGTCTGGATTTACCAAAATCAAGTTTATGAGAGACTTTAGCTGCATCCAAAATGGAAAAAAAGGTATTGCAGTAGTTAACCCAGTACCCATCTGCTCAGAGCCAGAGATATGAATCCAAGCTCCTCAATTCTCCTTCCAAAATGTGAGGAAGGCTGGACTTACTTCATGCTCATTTTGACGAAATAAGGAACTGGAGAATCTGTTGGCACGAGTAGCGGTTTCAGAAATTAAGAGCAGCTTTTAATACGATGCAAGATTTCTGTAAGCTTTCCATTATTCTGATTTATTAGTCCTCAAGGCAATGTGGAAAGTGAACAGAAAGCATACTTGAAAAAGAAATTAAATTACAAGAGCTTTCAGTATTCTAAGACATATTTGGACTCCTGCATTTGCTACTCATGAGGCATGATTATGCTGTGCTGTTGCAATAGACTCCATGTTTTGGATGGCTATATTTATTAGGGAGCAAAAACATGGGTAAAGATTACCTCTGTCTTTTGGTTTTGAGAAACCCCTGGGCTTTTTTTTCGGCTTCTGCCTGTTCCCAAGAAAATAGATCCAGGCAAAACAATATCCAGGAAATGAAAACATGGGAGAAAACACTCAGAATTACCTAGCTAATCAAAAGGATTGGCTGACTGGTATTACAGTAAGGCATTTAGCTGGCATGTGTCTCACTGGGTTCATCCAGATGATAACTGAGCATCAGTGCAAACACTGTTCCCTGTACTCATACTTCCTTTCAGTATAACTCCTAGAGGTGGAAGAAGACTCAGGACACAGATTTCTATGATATAGTAAGAGATCCAATCACGAAAATGCTGATAGTACTCAGTGTTCTCTGAAAAATAGAGTCCTGTTAAAATCCAAGCGACTGTGACCATATTCCTTTCCTTCTTTCCTTTTCTCTCTTTTCCTCTCCTCTCCTCTCCTCTCTTCTCCTCTCCTTTCCTGACTTCGGGAAGCAAGACATTGAATTTTCCTTTGTCAAATGCTTTTCCTTTCTGAATTGCTACAGTTTTGTGGCATAATACATTTTATAATATGGTTGTGAAAATAAAACTAAATCTTTTGTGGAGCTTTATTTTCTTTCTCTTTCCAAAAAAAAAAAAAAAAAAACACCTAGAAGTAATCTGAAATGGGATTTCTCTTCTCTATGTAGATGAATGGCAACTGGGATCACAGACAATAAATTTTGGAACAAAAATGCTCTGGGTATATTGGGGTAGATTTAATGCCATAAATCACTGGCATAAATTGAGGTATGTTGATTACCAGTGCCTGGGTATTTCCTGTACCTGACATTTTACTCCATTTCTCTATATTTCTACTGGAGTTTCACCAGCACAAAAAAATCAAAGACGCAATAATACAGTAGAATCAGTATAGCCAGCCACTTACTACCCACTGCTTTATTTTCTCCATAATATTTTCGGAGTGTTTTGGAGAGTAATTTTGAACAGTCAAGTCAGAGTCTGCTGAGAATTGATTTCTGTGACCTTACATATTGTAACAGAAAATTATAACAGGAAATAAACCGTTAAGTGATAAACAAGGAAACATGGGTACAATTACTTTCAGAACATAATTTTACCCACTCCAGTTTTGAAAATGGAGAGACAATACTGACTAGAACACCTCAATTCTGAATGCAAACTGTACAATCTATTATATTAAACAAAGTCAAAAGCAATGTGAAAGATCTTGAATCTATTCAAGGCATGCACCTCATTACAGACTTAGCAAATTAAAACACAAATAGGATTAGAAAAGAATAATGTAACAATCTCCCACTATGGTCCCTGGAGCATTAAGTCATAAATTGGGTTTGCATTAAATTGTGCCTGCAGTATTGAATTCAGGGAAAGAGCTATAGGCTGAAGATAAACCTTGCTAGGCTAGCCAACTTTGGTATGGCTGTGTGTTTTCATAAACACACAATGAATTCATTGGAATCTAAAAAGGCACATTTGAACACATGCATTTCATATCGTAATTAGAAAATGCAGATATGGTGCTATCCCTGGGTATGCCAAAGCCAAAAGCTGCAAGCATTTGAAATCTTCGCTTCGTCTGAAGATGGTTGTTTAAATAGGAAAGTTAAGCACTTTCCATTAGATCTCCTACTGTTACACTATGCAAGTTTTCATGTTTACACAAACCTATAGCATGTCACAAGCTTCTTTTAAGTGGAGAAAACAACCTTAGCCCAAAAGGCTAGAGAGAAGCTGAGTTTCCATATTACGAATGTATTCTGTTGTTATGGGAACTAAAATGGAGAGCGACATGAAAAAGATCCTTAGCTAACAAAGCCCAGCTTGATGCTATTATGGCAGTAGCTATGCAAAATGCAAACAGATCTGCAATAAATAAATAGGGCTTCTTAGGGAGATGCAGATTCCTGAAAAGTATTGATTTTAAAGAGAGTGAAACTCGACATTTGTGTGACCCCAGACAAGCCACTGAGTAATACTAGGAATTAATTTCATTAATTTTTACTTAATAAAGACTTTATCCTTCAAAGGCATATTATAACCATCACCATCCTCCTGTCATTTCTGGGATCACTAATAGCAGCTGGTCTGGTCAAGGTGCTTGTAATTTCCCACTATAAAGGAGCCCTTGTATGACATTATACATGGGCTTTACACTTCCTTTTTTAGGGGTTCTCATGGCTCCATTGTCTGTAGCAGACTTTGGCAATTTGGCAGGCAGAAAGCCCTTCAAGCTAGGGAGCTGTCTTTTCTTTGTCAATGCATCTTCTCTCAACTTTTGTTGTTACAATCTCTTAGCATCTGCCAATTCCCTCCCCTAGTTTGCACTGTGCAGAACCGTAGTAGCAGCATGCTGAAATAATATCAGAACTCATTAGTATTTTAAGTCTAGTCTCCCAGCCACTGCCAAAAAAGCACATGCTATCATGGGAACACTTGGATTTCAATAAAACAGCTGGGAGAGAAGTGAACTTTGTCCAGTGACTGGGGGATGCTGATACCAGGAGGTGGTGTGCATTGATAGGACTACAGAGCCTGTACCTAAACAGTGGAATCCAAGGACATCCACACATCCACATTTAAATTTGTATTAGAGCACCAACCAAATGGCTTGTTGGGCTAAGAGTAGGCTATTCTTAGTCTCTTCCCTGCAAGGGTTTCCAGGGATGGGAATACCCTGGGGCATTGGCACAGGACTGCAGCCCACCCTGGGGGAGTGCCAGCTCTGCAGCTTGGATGTGGCAGCAGTACATCACCCGAGACTCATTTTCTGTCATATATGAATTGCTAGGAGACAGACAGTGAAGAGCCTGAACCTGGTTACGTAGGCACAAGTTGCAAGGGTGCTCAAGGTCAGATCACGCGTATAAGTTCTGGTCCTGCCCAGTGAACAAGTACGCTGTCTCTCAGCAGCAATGATGCTCAGTTCTGGAGAAGAGGATACTGAAAACTGGGGCATCTTGCATCTATAGGTGCACATCTAAACTGAGGCTGCTGGCATTTCTTTCCTGACCCCAGGTCCCAGGGCGCACACACAAGGCTTGCCAGGGGGCTTGCACCCAAAGCTTGCGTGCACTTTCCAGCTAGGGCTCTCTGGGCTGCAACCAGGGGAGCAGGGATCTGCAGGTCACATCACACAGTTTACTAGTTCCTCATTTTAGATCCAGTGAGGTTTTACTCTGGGCTGGGGTAAGAAGGGTTTTCTCTCCCTCTTCAGTTTGCCAGTGGAGAATTTGTTGGCTAAACAAGGCTGTCTCCTCCTCCTGGCTGACAGCTCCCTTCTGGAGCAACCTTTTAACATTTTTCTTGATTTTCTTAAACAGCAAACATTAGACACATTAAGAACAGCAACAACAAAATCATTAAGCACTATAACATTCTCTGAGGAGCCAGACGTATCCTTTAATCAGGTTATGGAAAATTCATTCCTCTTCTAGCCATTTATCTTCTTTGTTTATGCACATACCAAGTGACCCACTTCTGAACATCAAAAATAACAACAGAGAAACAACCAAAGATTCTTCATTATTAATGGATTTATGTGCCATTTCTTTTGCTTTATTGGAAACCAAGTAATCAAGTTCATTTATTCAAATTAAACACAGCACACACTGTCTGTCATTTCCACCAGTGAATCCAGTTCGCTCACTTCAAAGTCACTACTTGACTTCAGTGGTGAAAGGATCTGTACCATACTTCCTCCTATAATGACTGGTTGCAATAAAGATGGAGAGGTGTAGACTGAAATTAGGGTTATAGTGTGTTTTTCTCCCTGTGTTAGCTTACACCTCCAGTCATCCCTACAGATGCAAGGGGTGTAAAGCAAACACTATAATTTCATGAACTAATATTGTAGACTACATCAGATGAAATTTGTCCCCAAATTCACATGATTTATAACAAGTATAATGTATCTATTATCATGTAATGAGCAATGCAGAGATCTCTGGCCAGATCGCTAATGAAAATTCTATGAATAAGAATAATAAACATGATGCATAGGTTTGTAGTAAAAATGGCTTATTAAAAGCAATAAAGCCTTAGACTCAGCACTGGCCTAAAACCACTGAGTTAGTCAGGTAGACTTGACAGAAATTAGTGACCAAAGAACTCCTCATTACATAAGTTGTGTGCTGATGTGATTCATATTTTAGCACCTAAACCAAAGCTCTCCCAAGACAGCTTTGGAAGAAATAATCTCATCATTTTATTGAGATTTCATAACACGTAATTTTTTTGCTGTTCCTGACAAAACTATTCAAAATGAAATCGACTTGACGAGAGAAGTACAGGAAGGTAAAATAGCAGAAGACTCTGCAAAAAATACTGTAGAAAGTTAGTTTTATTAAACAAAAGCTGTTCATTAATATAGAATCATGGAATCATAGAATGGGTTGAGTTAGAAAAGACCTGAAAATTATCTGGTTTCAACCCCCCTGCCATGGAAGGAACACCTTCCACTAGACCAGGTTGCTCAAGGCCACATCCTATAGGCAAGAATACTTCTAATTTTAAAGAGACTTTATTGTGTTTAAACTTGGAATTAGTTGCTCAAAATTGTCATGGATTAGGAATTACAATGCAAGCCGTAACCGAAATAACAGAGCATTGAAAAAGACCTTTACTAGTGTGGGAAAAAAAAACCAAACAACTTAACCTATTTCTTTAGCCTCAAAAATATATTTTGCTGCATTCTATGTTACTATTTACTTTTTCTGTAAAAATATATTTTTAAAAGACATTTAACCACAAGGGTTTTTTTTATGAACATGGCGAGATATGAAATAGTGCTCAAAAGTTGTTAAAAGAATACCTTATGATAGTCAGAGAAACTGGAAGGTTAGAGGAGAATGTCAAGAGGAGAAAGGTAATAGAACCAGACTCCCAAAAATAGAGAAAAATAAATCATAAATATTAGGAAACGTAAAAACCATCATCATTATCAACATGCATGATGTAACTCTGCTGAACAGCTGCTAGTAGGCTTTAATGCCGTGTCAGTGACATTAACACTGCTTACGATTTTCTTTTATGTTTCTGACACATCCCCACAATCATGTGCATTTATAAAAACTTACCATAGAAGATGGCAAGGCATTTGCCCACAGGGACCGGACTGGGGATCCAATTCCCTGCAATTGAAATTCATCATTTCAGGATCCAAAGGTGGTTTTGAGTGGTCACATTTTCTATTTTTATTCCCTGAGTTATTACAGGATATGAATGTCAATAATAGATAAGCACATCGCAAACAGACTCAGCAAGTTCTGCCTTTTCTGCCCCTGGAGAGCCACTGCTCAAGCAATATCTCAGCACTAGGGTGACAGTTCTCCCTGGTGGGGGATAAGAGACAAATCCCTTCTACTCCACAAGCCCCCTGGCCTGCACCATCTGATGAATTTATAGTCTCCAATACAGTTAGGTGTGTATAATGCAACGTATTGCTGAAGACCAGTTACTATATTTTATAGCTGACATTACAGGGGATATTTTTGCCTACGAAATAGAACAATATTTGCTTCCTCAAAGGGAAATGTGTTGTCTGTAGCTATCAGCAGGCAACAGTTGCTGCTGGGTAGAGCTAAAGGAGCAAAAAGAGGTGTATTTTACTTCAGCGATGTTGGGAAGAATAATTTATCATTCACAGTGCTTTTCCTGGATTGGCGGGCCCATTTGAAAGTCAGTACAGGATAGCTGCTCTTTTGTATTGTATTAAATAGTTGTATTAAAAATAAGGGTTACAGAAGATATTCTGACATGTCCAGCACTGCAACGACATGTCCAGCACTGCAACAGAATCTGGACTCCTATGTATCTGACTCTGTGTGTAGGGGTGTGAGAGGGTGGGAGGTGCCTACCCTCTTGAGGGCCTGTAGCTATTTACCATCAGGATCCGATGCCGTCATTTCCAAGCACTTTACAGAAATTAATCAGTCCAGTCACACAGTATGCCAGTGGGGCAAAAAATGAACATGGGCTTGAGGGATTTGGGGTTTCGTTTGAATTTGGCCCCGTTTCAAAGCTTGGGAAAGCACTGATGGGTCATTTTGTGGATTGCTCCCTGGAAGACAGAGCTACTTTGAGGCATTAAAGGCAAAAATGATATTCTGAAAAATACTTGGTATCAAAACCAGAGCTTCAGCTCTGTATCAGAGTAAAGAAACAACACCAGCAATATCTGCCGCAAGAGACCTCCACTGGACTTGTCTGGGGCACAGGACTTACCCTTCCCAGAGGGATTGCAGACCAGCTTCCCCTGCCCTACAGATCCCTTGCTTAAAGCATCCATTTTTAACTGCTTCCCTGGTTCATTGAGGGCTTGGGGAGATAAAATTTTCTGTTAAGATGTATGCATATAGTAGACCCGTTAGCACTGCATCAGGTCAGATGTTAGCTCTTGCAAAGAAAATCACATTTAATACTGTCCTGTCATACTGAGACTTCCTATTTGTTTATTTCTTTGTTTTTGCTTTAAAGCTGAAGTAAAGGACACCTGGGGTGCAGGAACACATCTGTGAAGAAAGAGCAATATGTTTCTAGTACCAGGAGTCAGGATATACGAAATTATTCTCTTCCACAGTTTACAGTTTTGCTAGGAAACTAATGCTACAGAGAAGATCAAGGAAGAGCTGTCAATAAGCAGGTAGAAACATCCAAAGGCTGCCCTGGTAGAAAGCCTTGATATTACTACAGCTTCTACAACAACATTTAAAAGGCCTGTGAATGATCAGCAAATGGGTAAGGTGGCTTGTAAGTATGCAGAGATCTTATACATGCTTTGCATGAAATAGCAGGTACTATTTGCATTTTGCACCAATACAGTACAGTTATTGGCCTTTCTACCATGGTGAGCCTGTACCAGACCTGCTGAAGGTCATGGACCTGCAGTCCTTTGGCAGATGTAAGACAGGTGATGAGCAGCTCTTGGTAAGACCCATATGTGGTCTTTGAAATCATCAAAGGACGTTGGGAGCATGGTATGCCCAAACCATGTGAGGGCAGGGTCTGAGGTCTGCCACCTCTGGAGCAGTGTGTGAAACAGCAAGGACCTGGATGACATTCACTGGGTCACTGTGTACAGCTGATCTCCAGGCATTCCAAGTAGATCCACGTGTCTACAGGTGAGGAAGACAGCGTGGTTTGGGAAATAGCCCGCCTTTCAGAAAAACCCCCAGCACTTGGGCAGCCCATCAGCCTCTCCACGAGCTCCTGTATCTCTTGCTGCTCACAACTCATTTCTCCCAGGCACCAGCTGTAATGAAGACAGGACGGTCTACAACTTTATGACAGTTCTATTAATTTCTACTATTTTCACATAAACCCAAGCAACGAGCAGCAGTTTCTTCCTCTGCAGCTTGATGAATGTCAGCATTAATTAAAATTGTTCGGAGCGGGGTCGGGTTTTTTTCCTCTCTCTGTACAGGGCTGGCAGGGAGGAGAAGCCTGATGGGCAGGCGCAGCTGCTGAACTGTTGACTGGGAATGTCGTCACTGGGAACGAGGCAAAGAAGCGGTAGCCAGCCTCTGACAAAGTGGGTTGGAAACAGTGGAAGCATTTTGTCACCTGCACCATACTGCCACTCAGCTATGTGCAGGAGGTTGTCTGGGTATGGGTCCTGAACTTAATCCTTTGCTCCCCTGTCTGGGAAGTCTGCAAAGGCAGCTGTTCAGCCCATATGGAGGGGATGGTGCTCCGTCACCACTGCTACCTAATGATGCTTTCCTGACTGACACTCCAGAGCGAGCCCTTGATTCAGGAGGGAAGGTCAGTGCAACACAGTGCCTTTTAGGCTGCAGGAGGGAAAGACGGGATGCCCTGCTCACTAAACCTGCCTGGGGATCACGTATTTATATGCACTCTTTTCCTACACTGACCCCACCAAGTCATTCATAAATCTACCTTCTGTAAGCTTTGGGGGTGCTCAAACAGCAACCAAAATTATGCTTCAGTGGTCATGGATGTGCCTGTTTCCAACTGTGTTAGGTCTGAATGCAGCCAAGGCGCCACTCTGATGGCCGCAGTGCTGGCATCCTCATTTCTGCTACCACTATGCTCTCAGAGGGGGCCATTACTCTCTGCTACAGCTGATTTTCATACACAATTATGAAATAATTTTTTTTTTGCTTCACAAACTTTACCCAAAACAAAGGACAGAAATGCGAATGAACCCATGGGAATTAAATGCACGCACACTTCTGACTTGGACTGAAACATGTGCTCCAGTCACTGGGGCACATCTCAACAACCTCCCCAGAGTGTTTCTCGCTGGGGGCAAGTAAACAGCTTGGCTTGCAGAGCAGGGCCAGTCCCTCCTTTGCAAAATATCATCAAGAAAAAGGTGAATGGTTTTACACACACTTTTCATAAAGTCCTGCATTATTCCCTGAGAAGCTGAAGAAGAGAGACAAGAGACTAGGAAAGGCAATAACCTCTCCAGATCAAAGGATAGATCACAAGGAATAAAGAACTGAAAAGCTTTTGGAAGTGCAAAATAAGGTTTTTGTAAAACTGGGGGTTTATTAGACACACATGGAGACAATAGGCTTGATTTACAAAACCACTCAGTGATAACAGAAATAGACTTCCCCTTAGCATCTGTAAAAATCTCATCTACAAACACAGGTGTGGAAATGTGATTAAATGAATAGCACTATTGTGAATGACTGCAAATGAAACTCAGTTTCATTCTGTATTGAGATTTATTCTGTTTCTTTTTCAGATTTCTGGTACCACAGGCTGGTCCTTCTAACTACTGTCTCCTGCAGCTACACTTTGTGTCAGGCACAAGCCCTGGGTCCCTTGCTCTTGTTTGAATTTACTGCACTCTTTTGTTTTGTTTGCATTGAGCAATTATATCTGTTTCCACTGCTGGTCTGTACGAAGTATGTTTCATCTAGAAAGATACCGATTTCTAAAAGCCTTATTTCTGAGCAGATACCTGTCACAGCAAGGGTAGTAATCTAAAAGAAATCCTAAGTAGAAGTGCCTTTTAACAACATAAAAACCAACAATCGAGTCTCTCCCACTTGTACTCCTGGTCTAATCTTACAGTGGGTTAGGATTTCTGTCTGTATGTGCGAAAGAAACCTGGGTTCTGTAAATTTCTTTTTAATAAGGATGTGTTACCTGTGATTAATACTTATTGTCTGGGTCAAATGAACCTGATTGTGAAAACATATTGAGCAACAGTATTGGTAGGATTTAATTTCATCTCTTGAAAAAGAAAAAAAAATGAAAAACCACCAAACCCCAAACTGTAGCTATTGAATGCTGGTTTGAATTAAATTCTCTTTGTTTTAATAAAAGTGTAGTGGCCTGAGTGTACATATATTTGGTTTAGTGGCAGTGCATTGGATCCAATAAAACTATATTGGCTTCCTTGCTTATGTCTCCTTTTCAGAGAAAATGGATTGAATGGAAAAATGAAACAGGCATGAATCAGCCAGCCCCAAGGTTTCTGCTCAACTCTGGCACCCAAATAAACTGGTAAAAACCCCAACCCTATTAGTAAACATTGCTTTTAAATTTAAATATGTTTTAATGTCAAGGCTGCACAAGGGGTTTAATTGCTTCTGTAAGAGAGAGGTTTTCAGAACCGGGCTCTGCTGTGGAGGGTCAGAATATCTGCTCACGGCTGCAGAAGCAGAAACCTAAACTGGCTCTGGCTCTCTGTTCCAGCGGCCTAAGCCAGGCTCACTCTCAATAGAATGATCACCACATATCTGCAGTCATGCAGATCGAGTGTCAGCGGCCTCGGTGCAGGGGCATCTCTACCCAAACGTGCAGGCACACGCAGCATGGGTGTAAATCACATCCACATCAGGTGCGAGTTGCCAGGGGATGGCATTCCCGAGGGGTCCAGCTGCCACAAGGGTTTTAAACATGCTCCGCCAGGATCAGTCACTTCGGTCACTATACTCCTATACTCACCTGCTTTTGCACCAGACCTCACAAATGTCTGTGTTTTCTATGCACCAGTATTGCCTGTACACGTGACTGCGGATAAGAAAGCCACCAGTTGCCAATGAGGGGCTGATCTGGAGCTCACTCATGGTGGCTTTTTGGAGTGGTATAAAGTACCTTCTGCTAAATGGGAGTAAGGATAGGCTCAGCAGAGTCTTAAGTAAGTTAAAGTGTGATTTAACCCTTTGTTTTACATTTGTAATCTACATTGTCCCATGTTTTTAATGAGGCCTGAGGTGGGCAGCTTTGCAGCTAGCTGATGTGTTGAACACAGGAGCTCAGGTCATCACACTCTTGCATAAATTCATTTGCAATATCATTGTCATCCCTGTATCAACACTCCTAAAAATGTCCCCAAGTGCCTTTTCTAAATCTCTTAAATTGAATTTAAAAAGGAAAATGCATTCCTGTCCTTTTCCAAATGCCACCTTTACAGCCAGTGCAACTGGGGCACAGCTCCACGCAATGCCTCTAAGGTTAGAAAGGACACTTCACTCTCAGCATGGCAAGCATGGATATTTGCTAAGGGGTGAAATGGATTCTGCTGGCTGGCCTGGCTTCTCACATACCTTAAATCGCTGTAAGCTGACAACCCAACCTGAGTAATGCTTTGCTTGATGCCGTGCTTCCTTTTAGGAGACTGGAATCAGGTTGTGTGAATCCAAATCTGCATGTTACTCCTTCATGAGTAAATATGATCTGCATCCACTTGTTTACAATTTATGCTGAAGTGGGTGCCCCTGGGATTGCAGGAGCCAATCCAAGTGAGGAGATTTGGCTGCAGTAGTAGTTTAGCTGTGGGAGAGGAGATGGCTGCAGGCTGCTCCTCAGAAGACTGTGAGTGAAGAAACAATTCAAAGAAAAACAAAACATCGGTTAGTGAAGCAATGTTCAGGTGAAAATCCAGCTGAGGAGTGGGTTTGAGAGTACTTCACTGAGCATCACTGACAAAACCCCCGCGACCTTGTGGAGGTGGAATATAAATTATACTCTGTGCAGTCAGTTCATACACCCCAGGAACTAACTGCATCCTGAGCCTAGGGTGGCCAAACCAGACTTTTGATAGCCATGAGGGCTCCACCACCATGCACATGATGGTGGTGAAGGTGGCGGCATATAGGTAAGTGATTTGTGAGCACTAGGGGCATCAGTGGATGCCAGTAAGTAAAAAGGCTGTGGACTTCACAATGATGTTCACTGAGATGCTTCCTGCACTGGGCCGTGCCAAAATGCAGATACTTGTGAGGGGCTGAGAGAGGAATTTGGGTTCCTTTAAGAATTTGGGAAATTCTTGCAGAAGCCTACCCAGGAGAGTTGTGCCCTACCAAAATCAAGCAAGACCAAGTAGCTGGTACTTACAGTATAAAGAGTTAAAGGAGGGTTTCTATCTAGAAGCTGGCATAAATCTGGGTGCAGAGGAGTGCACAGTTTGAGGTGACACCACCTCCAGGGGTGAAAACATAAATTCTGTATCAGAAGGGGATTGGATAAATTAAGGGAGGAAAAATCCCACCAGGGCCATTAAATTCTATGGTCCAGTTCCTCCCAGCTGCTGGAAGCTGGAGGTGCAAGCGGGGGATTTATCCGAAGTGCCAGGTCACATGGCAGAGATGGGTCTTGATGGCCTCTTTCTTGATTCATGATCCCTGTAACAGACAGGGTGATGGAGATAGTGAAGGAGAGATCTTTACACTGCCTGCCCACCTCAAGATCACCTGCCTGCGCCCCATGTCCCCCACAGTCCGTCTCTGCCCCTTATCGCCTGCCATCCTGCTCCCCCATGGCTACCGTGCAGAGTCAGCCCCCACATTGCAGCCTCCTCTGGCCAGTCCTCCACCTTGCAATGAGCAGCCACAGACAGCTTTTCTGCCAACACTGCAGCCACCTGAGCAGCATTTCTGCTTTTATTATCCCCTGCCCAGGCATGTGGGCAATGCCTTGTTTGAGTCCGAAATATGTTTCACTTAAGCCATGATGATGGCATATTAAAGTGCTGTAATTTTTGTTAGGTCTCTCTTTACACTGGTGTAATTACTGTAATAAGCTTTTTCAACTGGCTCTTTTATAACTAGCAGCAACATAAAAATATATCAGCATGTTTTCCTTTAATGAGCTACAACTTCTGTGTAATCTTCCCTACACTTCCTTCAGCATCTCTGTTTGCGGTGGATGCACCATCGTTTTCACCTCATGGTGCTATTTCATCCCTGAGCTAGTAAGCTGGTGCTGGGACCCTCTGACAGGCTTTGTTCAGGTTGCTCCCATCTGGAAAATGCAGTGGTGGTGGTGCCGAGTGATGCCAGCATGGAACACAAAAGTGTTCCCCCTGCTTGGCCTTTCCACCAGCAGCAAAGCTTATAGGAAGCCTCAGGGAGCAGGGTGATTTTGTCTGTGGCTGCCATGACCATCTGAGCCAAGGGAGGAAACATTCACCACCATGGCTGGTGGGCCCTGCCAGTGTGTGGATCACACCACCCAGACACTGAAGATGCTGCAGTGAATGAGTTACCATCACTCCTGTCTTGTACCCATTTAAGGACACCAGGGGGGACAGTGATGACAAAAGGGATTGATACCCAAATGCCAAGACAGAAGTTCAGTGCCATGGCTGGTAACCGATACAAGCGACTGCAGATGAGCCATGAAGCAGAAAGGGTTTTGACTATGCAGCACAGAGATTCGAGGGACAGCTGCGGAGAGCTTTCTCCGTCATCACTGCTGGCAGAAAGTGCGTTAGCAGTCAGGCAGTGCCTCCGTTCCAGCCATCCGTTCACATCTCTGCTGCCCAGCTCCATCAGTCCGGTCTCAAGGAGCACTTTTGCCTCTCAGCCTCGCCCCCAGAATGGTGCTGTGGGAGAGCCAACAGAGTGTGGAACACAGTCCAAAACGCCTCAGTCAATTACGCCACTGTACTATCACATCAGCAAACTCACAGTTTGACTGCTGATGGCAGATGGACGAACACTTGTCGGTTATCTGGTGCTGAGCGAGAGGCAGATTTATTTCCAGAGCTTGTGACTCTCATTTCTCCCAGCTGAAGCTGCGAGGCAGAGTGTGCATCTGTGATTTACTCTTTTTTTTTCAGGCAGAGCTATGTTGCAGTGATGTCTGTCACCAAAAGCAATGGGATTTTTGGCGTGTTTCTAGGAGGAAAGCTGGAAGGAGAGTGGAAGGCATCTCTGCTTTCCATAGTACTGGAAGTTGCTTGAATTCACACAAGCATGAACTGAATTTCCAAATCTTAGTCACATTCTGTGTGCACTGACAGCTGGCTCACTAGCAAAGGATTCCAGAACCCCGTAAAGCAGGGTGAAAAGCACTGGGTATCTGCATTGGGGTGATATTAATTGCACTCTAAAAATAAAGTGAATTGCTACCTTGGAACTGGCCAAGGGTTCACTTTGCTGCGTTGCCAGTTCTGGCCATCGGCGGCATCAATTGTTTCAGGGGAATGGAAGGAGACCCCTCAGGAGACAGTCTCTTGAGTAGGGCTGAGTTAAAGCCTGAAAGTAAAGCATGAGCTATGGAAGTAACTACACTTGCTACAGAAGCAAGCATCATATACTTTCTGCCGACATTCCTCCAGTGAGACATCAATGCAGCACAACAACTGCTAGCAGGCAGGACCTAACTGGGACTGAAATACATTCTGAGGTGTGAGATTTACTGAAACCTGTAAAGCAGCAGCTGCAAGAACCTCACTCACTGCTCACCAAAGCTCTTGTATTCCTCAGAAATATCCTTCCTGTAGGAAAAGATGTACAATGTGCAAATGTCCATAAAAGGCATTAATACCACTGCCAAGGGCTATTTCCTTTTGCAAAAGGCACTCTAAGACTTTATACTTTACCAAGGTTTTTTTTAAGGGCTGGGTAATACCTGTTGGAACCTGGTCCTGAACTCAACTGCTAATTTTAGATCCTTCATCTTCAAAGCTGTCCATGGAGGGCTATTAGTACCTTCTGACCGGACAACACTCTTGGTAAAAAAAGCAGTGAAAAGTGCACACTAAAAATACATCAATTTTCTGAACAGTTTTCTCTGCTCATTTTTGGTGGGATCCAGCTTAGAATAACAGAAACAATTTCATTTGGAGCAGGTTGAGTATTTTTTTCTCCCCCCTGAAAAGATAACACAAGAAAAGCACAAGGGAAATGGCACTGTGCTTATTGCAAGGAAATCTGTTTATGCGTGATTTGAAATCAGAGCAGAGTTTCACTTCATTCTGTCTTGTGTTGTTGTGTTTCATATTTCATGCTTTGGTTAACACTTATTTAGTCTATTCCTAGAGGCTGTGACAGGTTGTCCTGAAAGTTTTTAGACTTGCTGAGCGTACGGTCTCCACAGACCATGTCAAAATGAAAGGAACAAGGAATTCATTCATTTTTATCCAAAAAAAAAAAATCATTTTAATATTTTAAAGAACCAGCCTTTCTTCCTGACATTGTACCATGAAACATGTACATCATCAACACCTAAGTTATCAATAGCTTTGAAGAAAAAAAAGCAATTTTGTATGAAATTCCCTTTCTATAATTCAAAGAAATGCAAGTGAAAGATCTGGTTCTCCTCCTGAATTCAGGGGAAATAAAAAAATTTGAGAATGTCAATTTTTGCCCAGTAATTCCCCTTTTCAGTCTATTACAACTTTAGCCAGTTTCAAGGGCTTTAACAACTTTTTCCTTCCTAGTCACATCTCTGTAGGGAAGGAAGATATGACCAATATGTAAGAGTCAGTCCTGTGCTTGTCAGCTTGTGCTTTGGCTTCATCATATGCTGACCAGGTCCAATTATACTGAAAACATTTTAAGAACATGGTAACATCTTAGGGACCAAAAGTGCATAGAGAATCCTTCAGGAAGAGAAGGTGATAGGTGGAGGTGACTGCATTGGGCTGGGACTGCAAAATTCTGACTGTATTTCCTCCTGTTTTCCCAAGCCAGGCACTCTGGCTGTCATCACAGGAAAATGCTCACGGATTTGAATGAGCACCCAGCTTTGCCATGTGGGCATGACAAAGGGTGCAACGTTCATTTTGGTGCAAAGTCCCTGCTTCTACCCAGCTTAGCGCTGGAGCAGTCGGTGCAACTCCACATCCGGCATGAGCCGGGGCGGTTTTAATGCACCGTTTCTACCCAGCTGAGACCCTCAACCCCACCTCAAGGATATCCATCAGGGTCTGACAGCTGGGCATCAGCTGGGCTGACTCAGACCCTAATTGTGTCTCTTGTGCTGGTGGCTGCTAGGAAGAGGGCAGAGGGATGCACTGGGGGCTCCCCTGGGCTCCTGGCTCCCTGCTGGTTGGGGATATTTTGCCTCCCAAGCCTGGGAAGTGGCATCAGTGCCAAGCACATCCTCACTGTTTCTCAGCTCCTTTGTAAACCTGACTCTAAAATGCACAACAGAGGGGTCCTTTAAAAATCATGAGACATAGAGACTCTGCAGCAGCCATTTGATTTCTAGGCTAATTAAAGGTGTGCACAGAAACACACTCATACACGCACACCTGCTAACTAACCAGGCAAGCAGTGCAGCACTGCATTTTCATTACTATCTCTGCCCGCCATCCCATCACCGTGTTTGATTCCCAAGAAAGGCAATTACCCAGTTCACTTTTCCCAGAGCCTACTTAAAGGCTCAGGAAACACTTCACCAGACGGGCACTGCCCAACGCCTAATGACATCTTCAATCTTGCTTTATAGATGTAGCTGCAAAGGAATGGCTTTTTTTACTTTCCTGACTGAATCCCTGTGTTCTTTGGATTTTATGTGTAGCCCCTGCATCTATTTGGTCACCCTGTATGTTGCAAGCGGTGTGTTTATTGTGGTTAAAAAAACAAGGAGTGAGGTGAAGGCTGGCATTTCTTATACTGGGGAACACTGCCTCTCACTCAAGCTGACACCAAGCACACTCATCCCCAGCCTCTCCTGCTTCCCTTTACCACTGAGGAAATTCAATCCACTGCCATGTCATCGGTACAATCATTTCCAGCTCCTGGACACCAGTCTGAGTATGATAGTCACACAAAACCGCTGTCACACTCATCTCAGGCAGGCTGTGCTTCAGCGGTATATCTTCATTCCCCATGGCTGCCGCACTGACTTCCAGCCATCATTCCTCTTTGCCTCAATTTGAGGCCAAGCCGCAGGAGGAATAGGAGCTGACCAAGGAACTCCTTCCTGCTACTGCTTTTCTAGACCTGACTTTTGTTTCTTTCTACCCCAGAACAAAGATCTTCACTTGTGTTGGTGGCTACAGCCTCATTCTGTGCTCTGACCTCAGCCATGTGATCAGTGTGGGGTCTGAAAACTTCCAATGCCACCTCTTTTCCAACCCAGCCAAGCTTCTGAGATCTTTTTTCTCTCATTTTCAGGCTCTTTCCAGTCTTGATTCTTTCTATTTATTGCTCTTGGTTCTTCCAAGAAAGCTAGTATTTCCACAGTCCATTTTTTTAACAAAACAGCTCTCATGCATCTTTCAGTACTGTTTCTCATGCAGAGTGCATCACTCCTGAATTTTCCACAGGGCCTTGGTTTCTTTCTGTCCCTCCTCAGCTTTTATCAAGGTTTGCTCTATTAGTGGTTCAGAAAAGGGACAATTGGGAAAAATTGAATTTATCTTAAAATACAGGTTCATGATGTGCTTTGTTTCTTTTTCTTTTTTTTTCTTTGCCTTTTGTAAGTTGGATGCACTGCTGGTTTATGAACTCTTCTAAATAGCAGTTATGGGGGTTTTTAGACATGCAGAGAATAATTCAGGGTAATTCAGTCCAACATCACAGTTCTCCCTCCCAGCTGAGGTCTCCTTCAGTGCGCACTGCCAAGGGGAAGAGATGCTCATTAAGAGCCTCTCGGCTGCCAGTCAGCCAGCCAGAGGCAGCCACCCCCCTTTATGTTGGGAAGGAATGGCTCATGGAGGAGTCTCGCTGCTGACGTCTCCGAGATCACAGCTGGGACGCTGTGGTCTGCTAGATCTGGTGTGTAGGGATGTGAATATTTCATGTCCTTGCCCTTGAGGCGATGCAATTGAGGCTGTGCTGCCCCAGAGGCTGGCAGGACAGTGGTGGTGGGGATGTTCACCCTGTGATACCATTGCACCAGGCAGGTTTGGGGTGTCATGACATGGGGCTTTTGCTGGGACTCTGCACAGCTCTCTTGTGTTAATTTGGTGCTTTCATCTCACCTAAGATCAGGGCTGAGAAATGCAAAGGCCTGTAAAAATAAAGAGCAAAAGGAGAGGAAGTTATTCCTGTGGGTTTCAGAGGCAACTGTCACTGAAACATCAAGCACCATTGTCATCCCGACAGAAATGAAACCTTCATTTATGATTTCAGACAAAACTGGAGCTGTGCAGTTTATACCTCTGCTGATCACATCCTATCCACACTTTTGATCCTTGTCCTGGGTTCAGAAGTTTTAAACCATGACAATCCTCTAGAAGGGTATTTGTCAACCCATGGGGCAGAGCCCACAGACTTGGGGAAACGGCTGTGAAACCGCCAGGATTTCAAACACAAAACCAAACTGTACATGTATCCTTCACCCCTCATATGCCCATACTAGTAAACAAGATGAATGAAAACAATAACCAAGCTTCCCAAGTTTTGCCTAATTTGCATTGGATTTTACAGTAATGCAGTTATGGAACTGTTATCTGAGGTGGTCATTTCTCAGAAAGGTTATGCAGCTCTCTAGTTAAAGCCCACTTTAAATGAGAAACCCTGCTCTAAAGCTCCATCCTCTGCTCAAATCTGCATGAAGATATTCATTGATTATATCTGACTATGTAAGTTGAAGGAAGCACAGTAGTGTGAATAGCAGCAAACAGCCTTTAAGAGCTAGGGTCCCATTAAGTTCTGGCTAGCTGATGCTGACTTCTATTTCAATCATCTCTCACATCCAGGGGCCAAGAGGAGGATTATGTTAAGTGGACTAGTGTTGCTGGTGGTTTGAAAATGGATTCCCTATGCTCAGACTCCCCAGCTCTTTTCTGTTTGCTTTCTGCAGACATTAGAGCAATGGAGCTTAGCTTGCATGAATGCCCATGGAAAGCCCATTTGAAGTTTGCACGCTTGAATACTGCCATATAGCAGAAGTGCTGGGCTGAGATGACAAAGCTCTACCAGACCTCAAGCTTAAACTTGCCTAATGAGGGACAAAAATTCTTCATCCACCACTGCTGTGACCATTTCTTTTCATTCTGTGCTCTGCAATTAGGACATTTAAAAGAGACACTGCTTAATACGGGGGGGGGGGGGGGTGGTGTGTCCCAGTTTCCAGCTTTTCTAGAGCCTAGGCATGCAGGCAAGTGAATGAGGTTTTGACTGTGCCATTGGCAACCCAGCCTGGGGATGCAGGTGATGTTATTTCAAGTGAATGTAATAAAAAGAAGATTTCATTTCAGCTTTGCACATAGACAGCAGAGATTGCAATACAACTACTTTTCCAGGGCTGAAGCAGGATAAAATTTATATTATCAACTCGAAGCTCTTCTCCTGATCACAAAATTTGCATTCCTGCAGATGGAGGAAAAAAACAACCCCATGTGACACCACTCATGATGAACTCAGCCCTCTTATGAACAGGCAGGTTGAAATACTTGTAGCAGACCCTTCACAGTCTATCTGACCTGATAGGAAAGAAGAAAGATAATAAATTGGACAAGTAAATTTGAATTACAAATAAATTAGAGGAAGCTGCAATCAAGGTACTGACATTCAGCAAGTGAAAAAAGAAAGGATTTGTGCTGCTAAATTATCTACTGTGAATTATTTACTCAGCTCTGTTGTGAAGAGCTCTCAGATGGGGCAGACAGAAGCAGGTAGTTTGTTTGCTGGTTCAGGCTTCTGGTCCTGAGCATCAATCTCTGACCATTAAAAAAAACACTGCTGCCTTTTCAAGTGTAATTTATTCACTAAGATGCCTTTTTTCAGGATGCTGCAGAGATTCTTGATTTTCATTTGTCTTTGTCTGGAGATGTGAAATAAGTTTGCCATATTGTCCATTTCATGCTAATTTCTCAATATATTCACATATTCATTTTGGATATGGGATTTGTGAAGGATTCTGCTGACTCTCAGATGCTGCTGTTAAAAATGGAGATAAACCTGCTGAAGATAATTTAACTCTATTTCTGTATAGCAGGTAACATTAAAACTAATGGCATATGAGAGGAGCTGGGGGTTTCTATTCACTTTGAGTGCTTATAGCATTTCTGAAGAGCAGTGGTCCTTGGACAGATAGTGGGCACTCCTGGCTCTTATACTGTGCTGCCAACACACTCAACCTCTGCTTTCGGTGTTGGAAGAGGTCCTGCCAGTTTGGGGCAAACCATACTGCTTTCAAGCTCTTCAAACAAGGAACAGAGTATTGTGGTGGGGGCATCAGGCATAACATAAAGCCTGGGAGTGGAATAACACCACCATAAAGGTACTCCCTGGGATAGAGATGCAGGCAAAACAGCATGTTCTAAAACTTCTGTATCTTGATCTTCCAATTTTATGTATACTTCGGGTTGACACTGGGTTATTTTTAGGTCATTTCAGGAATACATATTTCTGCAAGCGCTATTTCTGGGACCTCTGCCAAATCGGGAATTGTAGTAACCTATACATCCCCCCAATGATGTATACCTAACAGCCATTGCCATTCTCTTCTTTGCTATAGCCCCGGGGAAGAAGGCACATCTGTCTGTACAAAAAAGGAGTGTAAAATAAATGGCAGTGCAAGGATCTGGAAGAGCCAGGCACACATCCCTGCTGGAAGCAGTACATGTGTACCCGTCACCCAGCCAGGTTCTCCCTGTGCGGGTGTCAATGCACTGGGAGCAGCAGGAGCGCTTTGGAGGTGGGAGGGAAGGACAAGGGGGAAAATGTTGGGGTATGGCCCCCACTGCATCCTCAGAGCTATCCTGCTCTGTGCTTTAGTGTGGTGGACAAAGCAGACAGGAGTTATTCATGTACTGGGCCTCATGGAGCTCTCTGATAAGAAGGCCCTGCAAAAACTGCTGTAACTTCAGATATTGGGGCTTGCAGGGTTTGGAAATTCCTTGTGTTAGAAATGTTGGCTTGGGTTTGGAGTCCTAGAATTTCACCTGGGAGCATCTTTCCATTTATCAAAAATGCATCATGAACCTATCAGCAAATCTGTGTTTCACTGGGTTTAAATGCACTTGTGAGGGTTTGATGCAGCTGGAAAATACAATGTGGAAATGGATCCCAGGCACTGCTGGGACAGGGCAGAAACCTGGCCCTGAACACAGAAATGAATTGAGCCTCTTGCAGTTGATTCGCATTTTTTCAGGGCTTGAACTGTTCTGCACTTGGTGTGGTGGGGCACAGTGTTTTACTACGTGGCCAAAACTACAGAGCACAGTTGCTTCTCTCTCCCTATCACTGGTAATGCTCTAGACCTAACAAAAAGTAACTAAATCCCTTTTCGCAGCATCATCTTTTCCTGGTTTGGGTGTCAGGATTTTGCTGTATGGAGCCTAATCATGTCTACAAGCCATGATGCCATCAACATTACAGGGAGAATTATTTTAGGATAACATTACCTTTCTCCTTTGTCAGAAAAGTATGAATCAGCTCAATTCTGATGTACATAGGGGGGAATTTTCCATTAAAAAAAAGTCAGTAGAGAAAAAGAATATAAATGCTAAATTAACCCCCCACCAAAAGCAGTGTTTCAGCCCAATGCCTCCTTGATGTCCAGAACAAATTTTGCTAAGAGAGAGTTTTTATAAGGAATCTCTGTCAAAGTTGATCTATTATCTGATAGATAAGTAATGGGCTTCATCAGTCATTTTTATCCATGGGAAGGGGGCAAAGGAGGGAAGAGGGAAGTGAGTCTGTTGGAAGGCTGTCCGTTGGAAGCATTACCCAGACAGGGAGATTGCATGTCTGCATGCAGACTTGAAAAGACACAGATCATCAGATACCAGCGCATGCCTTTGAAAATGGGTCATAAACATTAGAGGAAAGGATACAAGGACAAAGGGAATAGCAGAGGTTTAAACTACAGAGGTTATTTAAGTGTGTATATGAATGCATATGTGTGTGTGTGTCTGCATATGTGATAAACAAGAAGGACAAAGAACTTTAATCTGTCAAACAATGATATTGATTTAAAAACTTATTTAATAACAGTACTGCCTGACACTCCTCTGCCTCCCTCCTTGAAGCTGTGCTGGGAGCTATATTAAAATACACTCTACAATAGCTTCTAAAATAGATGGGAGAGCTGAAAAGGCATGGAGCAGTGGGAGCTGTACCAGATAATGTGTCTCCCCATAGCAGTAGCTTGACCTGTTCCCAGGTCCTGGAAGACAGCTGTCAGCATGCTCCTGATCTGGGACAACAAACTCTCCTTCAATCAGTTCATGGCATGGTTCAGGAGTCAGCATGGGTCTGGGACAACAGGCAGCCTGGGTGCCATCACACCTTTCGTAGATGACCTTGCTTAGGAGATGATACATTTCAGCACATGAGCGTCATGCATATGAAGAGATGCCTTCCAAACAAAATAGCATGATTTGCACTGTCATCCTTGCACGCACCACCACCAGCTTCAAGGTAAAAAATGGTCAATAAAAGTCTCTTAGTGGCATACGGGCGTATATGGCTGCTGCTCCTTCCTCTGCTCATCTCACACTTGGGAAGGAGTTTAAACCAGCAGCTGGCTTTGGTAACACTCTTTTGGGAAAACAAAGTGAAGTAACTGGAATTTCAGGAGCTGGTGAATTGCGGCGGCAGTGGATTTCTACAAGCTCTTTGAATATTGCTGTTCATAACAGGGCTTTATTCCTTCTGTGACCCCGGGGCAGAAAATGGGCACCCGATAAGAAAATAAGTCAGTTTGTTCATATTGCAGGAAGCCAGAAGCCAACACAGGCTAATATAACATGCAAAGTCCTAACTCAGTGTGATGTATCAGAACCACATGATGCTCAAAACCCAGCAGAAATAAAGATGTTAGTCTGAATTAACTGAGAAAATAGGGAGTATTTCTGAGCCATTTGTTCAGTGCTGTCTTTATTAGAAATGTTGCTGTTCTCCAAATTGTGTAAGCATATGTCATGGCTGGAAGGTAAACAGTGTGCACTCAGTGCTCAGGCATCTTGTGTGTAGAGGGAAAGAGGAGCACTGTGAAAGACCTCCCACATGGCTCTGGGAATTTAGCCTTGAGCACCTGGGGTCTCAAAGAGAGAAATATTTTACATAGTGGAGAGCGCATGGAGCCCACTAAACACATGTACACACATATTCCCCTGTATACTTTCCTCTGAACAGACAGTAATATTAATAATAATCTGCAAAACCGCCATATACTGTAGGCTGTAAGCTCAACCTCAGCTTCCGTTACTCATCAGGCCTTTGCAGTCACAGAGCGATGTTCCATGCAAAATTCCATATTGTCTCAGTCTGTTTTCTCTGGTTGTGGCCTATTCCTCTCCAATGCAGCCATACAAAAAAAGAGGAAAAGATTTATTCCAGTTCTTGGGGCACTGAATTTTTTCCCCTTTCTTTCTGGAAAAGGGGACAGACACAGTGTGCTTTGTTTCTGGAAAAGGGGAAACAGTGAAAAAACAGAAGGCAAAAAGTAGTTTTATTTGTGCTTTCATCTTCCTTCTCTCTTTGCAATCTTCAATGTAGGAAATAAGTATTGGTCCCGTGGGATCTGCCAGCACATCCCAGCTGAGAAATACCTAAAGAGAGCCTCCACTGAAGACATGGAAGCCCCTGGCAGCCGTGGTTGAGGACCATCAGGCTGGTGAAGGAGTGTGCTCTGCCTCAGCATGGAACAGCTGGCGGGAGCAGTAGCTCTGGTACAATCTGCCAGCATTTGTATAAATACCATAAAGCTTTCATGTCTCCTAGGCTCCCAGGCCTTTCTCCCACCCTGCTGGCTACAGTGCAGCCCCAAGGCTGCTGATAAGAGCATCAGTTTTCTGTAGATTGCTCGCCAGATGTGAAGAGATAGGTGGCAAGTTGGCAGGCTGGTCAGGAGAGCTGCAGTCCAGGCTCTCCATGAGGTGACCACAGAGAGACTTCAGAGTGTCTCTTTCTCTCCTGCCCGGTGAATGTGACAGCCCTTAGACTCAGCAGGACCATTGTGAAGCTGCAATACACAGGATCCAGGATTAATACCTGCTTAAGGCAAAATGCTTATCACATTGCAAGTGATATTTTCCTAGCAGATGGGCTTAAGCACCACTTTTAAAGCTACTGTAACACTGAGTGACATAGGGAGGCTACAGAAGAGCTTCAGACTATTATTATTATTTTTATTGCTGAGTGCAGTTGTCTTAGTTTCAAGAGGAAAGGCTGATGAAATTTATTGCTCTACTAATAATCTTCATCATATCCTTTTTTGCCGATCCCTGTTGCGTGTTTCTTTAAAACCCATGAGGTTATCTGCTGCCTGTTAATAGAAAGCAGTTTATTTTGAAAGAGGATGAACTGATGGATTTTTGTTCCCATGAACTGTATAAGGAATCCAACAAACCAGATGCGGATGGATCAATACAGGCTGTTCTTTATTTATCACCCCCTGTCTACCTCACTTTACTTTTATGGCTATTAAAGATGCTATCATTGATATACCATTTTTGACTGTCTCGATATAATGTATACACTGGACAATGCTGCCATTGATATTCACATAAAATGCTAGGGTATTGAATGACCTAAGAAAGCAGTGCAGTCTGTCTTTCATCTCCGCAGCACTAGATCTAGCCATGGCTGGATCTCTAGCGAGTAACATTTCTATTATGCTCCCAGAGGTGCAAGGGAAGTTTGGTTTTTGCTCTGAGTATTTCTGCACTTTCAAGTGTGCTTGAATTTTCCTTTAGGTGGGACTTCAGCCGGCGAGTTCATGGGCTCTTTGCTTCATTAAAATCATTCCCTTTGGACTTGTGATCACCGTGTAACACAGCAGCGCTTGACTACAGCCCTTTGATGATGAGATTTCAATTAAAACTCACTAGTCTCTACAGATGAGGGGGGATCATGTTCCAACTTCAATAAACAACTGATGGGAGCTGAGTCAATCTGGAGTTTGACATGGCTTATCCTTGCTTGCACTGACTGACAGCATCGTGTCATCTTGTTTGACTCTTGACAAGAGAATTAAACATGGTTATGGAAGCATGGGTATCAGAGATGAGAGTGTCCATGCTGCAGTCCTGATTGAAAACTCTGGACAACATAGTCACCTTCAAGCTAGTTTTAAATGATCCACCCTGAGCTGGGTAGCAGTCTGGAGATGGGAAATCAAATTAAACAATGACTAGACACACAACTACTTGGGGATATTTACAACCTGCCAGTTTAGGATCTGAAATTGGACTGAAATTGGACATGGAAAGCCTGATTTTTCCAGGCAAGTCAGCTCTGCTCCTGTTAAAAGCTAAGAAAAGGAGAATAACAGCCTACATTTATTAAAAGCAGCTTCAGTGGCACTCCTGCAGCAAGATTTGCCTCAGATGTCAAAATGAGAGTGTGATGCTCTTGTAGGTCTGGCACCAGGTAACTAGTGCTGTGTAGTTGGGAAACTGGTCTATCTGGGCAGGCTGTATTGATTGAGGCAATCCTTGCAGATTTAATAAGAAGAAAATTAATCCCTTTGCCCTGCTAAATCTGGGTTAAACAGGTGGAAATCCAGGGCTAAAGTCTTACAATAGAAGGAAATATTATTCTAGCAACTCAATTTGCTAAAAACAAATGGTGTTGGCATTTAAATTGGGGTATCTATCTCTAGCAACCCAGCACCTCCAATCAGTTTCTCACCTTCACATTTGAATGCAGTGAAGGCAGAGGTACTGCATTTACAATTATAGCAGATGACTTCATCCCTCTGAAATGACTCTAAAAGATTAGAATGCATAGATTATTTATTAACTCTTAGTGAATGTATTTCCAGAATGGGAACAACATATTGCATCAATGTCTAGTTCCACAGTTTGACTCTTTTAATTAAGAGGGAAAAGTACACTGCTGTAAGGAACTCATCCCACATACCATTGTGCAAGGCTTTTCCCTCACGGTTTCCTTTTTAGTACAAAGCCTTTGTCCCTTTAAACTCACGTTAATAACAGTGATCATAACACTGGAATCTTCCCGTGATAACTCATGAATAACAGTTCTAGCTAAAACAAGGCTGTTCAGCCAAGCCATCCAAAACAGGCAACCCAATTGACTTGTTTTGATCACAAGTGTCTGATTCACAGGTTGGCAGAGAGATTTGTGGCAGAGTGGCACTGGCAGCCTAACCCAAACACTCCTGCTGCCTAGAAAACAAAAAAGCATCTCATGGAAGTTCATGACAGCAACTGCAACATATCCAGAACTGTTTTCCTTCCTTGCTGGATTTTGCAGCAAATCTCTCCCCTACTAAAGCCTACACTCAGTTCCTGGGTAGTAAAACAGCCAGCCTTAGAAGTGGTGAAAAAACATAAGACAAGCATAAACACTCTGTTCCAGACCTCCAAACCAGGTGCCAATCCAGATGAAATATAAACCTGTCCACAACTAAGTGAACAGAGTTTTCCAAGGAAGGTTGAGAGGGATCAAGGATCAAGTAGATGAGGAGTCAGACTCATCCGCTGAGGGAGGAATGCTGGCTTCTTCCAACAAAGCTGGGGAATGAGAAGGAGGTAAACACAGCCCCGGATGGCTGCAGCAGCTGATCAGCCCCAGCACACTGCCGAGCCACAGCCCGGGCTCTTCTGTGGGAAAAGGCGGGGATCAAAGTCAGGAGGCAGAGGGAACCGCACTGTGATTTAGTTTGACAATGTGCTGTCCCAACAGAAAAAGAAAACAGTGTAATTTAGATACTGTCAGGACAGAATGTCACCTTTAAAGAAATGGAGATCTAATTATCAAGATACCGTTTGAGAGACCTGGTATGGAATAATTCACAGACACAGCGAAGAATTAAATCCTTTCAAAGCCATATAAACATATTTTTCCTTTTTCTTTAGTACGGTTTACAGCTAGGTTAAATGCGTCAAACTTAATCATAGAGCATTTAAAACTACACTAGACAATGCTTTTAGGCTTGGTGCAAAATGTTATTACATGCTACGATACTAAGGACTAATTTCACCTCAATGTTCTGTTTCATTAAACAACTAGACTTCTATGGTGCCATCGTTGAATGATAAGGCATATCTGCAAAATGCAGCAAGAATTTGCAGGATAACTCCTATGCATTTAGGATAATTTGAAAGGCACCAGAACTAAGAACCAGAAAGAAGACCCATCAAGGTCACGTCACGCTATTACAACAGGACTTGTTCTGTTAAATAACTGAGTTGCTTTTTTAAACTCTTGCACTTCACTGTTATAGTGTTGAACTCAAGAGCAGTGTATTACGAGGAGTCAACAAGCTGGTCTGAATAGGAACTGACTTAAAGCTTTGTCAAATGGAGCGTGAGACTCAGGTTCCAAAAATGCATTCATTATTTTATATTAAACAGAAATTTCCTTTTGGGAAGCTGCTTTCACAATTCACTGAAAATTCCGTCATGGAACATCTTGTTCCAGAAATTTTCACACTCCAAATTTCCCCCTTTTTTCTGAACAAGTTATTTTCTCACATTTGGACAATGGTTAGGACAGGCAGCCAAACTTACTCATACTTATTAAACAAAGCACTGAACAGCTCCATGGCTAATCCTTTGCTGGTTGCTACAAATAAAGGTAATTGCAGTGCTGAAAAATTACAGTTAATTACAGTTAAGAAAGGCAACTGTGGAACCTGGTCCCGCCTAGCTCAAACCCTCATCTTTCCTCTGGGCCAAATCCCAAAATCACTTTATGCAGTTTTTTATTTCCTCAAACTTCCTTTATCTTCTAGCTTAAATTCAGTGCATACAACATAATGGCTGCTGAGGTGGAGTTATGGGGCATGCTGGGAAAGGAACTCTGAGCTAGCAGTAATTTGCATGTTTAATTAGCTATATAATCAGGACACTTGGGCAAGGCTTTTTTTCCAAGGAAACATTCTTCACCTGGATGCGTCCCATTGTCAAATCCAGAAACTTCTTGTGAAGACGTATGTGCCTCCTGAGTCCAGGTGGAAACTTCCACCTCAAAGTAGTGAGCAAGGCACATTCTCCCCCAGCCAGGACTTTGGGCTGAGCAGGCACTTCCAGCTGCATCTTTTGCCTTCAAACAGGGCTCTCCCCAGCAGCTCTTCCAAGGTGGACACATGTCCACTCCTCCTGCTCTTGTCCTCATGGAAGAAATAGTTAATTTACTGGGAGAGCTTCTCCAGCTCAGTGATCATTAGGTGAACCCACAAATAAAATGCTCGGGAGGCAGGTTCCAGTATGAATCAGGTACTCTAGGGATGAGAATGCAAATTTCTCATGGTCCAGATGGCAGCACTGGGACGTGCCATGTTTTGGGACACTATTGGCACTCCCTCCTCTTTCTAACAATCAGGAAAAGAATCAGTCTCTTCTGAGGAACAGTCCAGCTATGTCTGCAAGTTCTTCCCCCCCACAAAATTCACAGCTAAAGCCCAGGCTAAAGCATTCTTATTCCTGCTAAGACAACAGCAGATTAAATAGGATGAACTGATCAGCCGTACTTCTTGTAAAGCTATCCCCAGAGATAAATGTACAATGTTGTTATGGAGGCAGTGGTGGTGTCTGCAGCGTAACTAAGGCTGACAGACTGCTTGCATGTGGGTGGCTGTCTTCTTTCCAGCTGTGACCAGCTGAATTATATCACCTGTCCCACTTGATATATTAGGATATGCCCAAACTCAGGATGCATGTTGCTGCAATAGGGAAATTAATGTCCACCACTGGAGGCAATTAATAATGATTAGGAGCAAAACAGCAGGGTTAAATCTGTGCATTTAGCAAAGTGTTCATACAGCTTTTTATACTGTACTTCAGCCACCAGGTTCTCTTAAATTTCTGCTCCTTTTTTGGGAGGCTAGAACAACCTTATCTTAATTAATGTGTAAACTTAGTTGAAATGTCAAAGTTATTTCAGTGAGACATGTTTATTCATTACTTAATTCCAGCTTCAGCCCCAGTAGAGGAAAGCATCAAACATGCCTGTGTGAAGGAGTCTATAGAGAAAAATGTTAACATTCATTTCAGTGTCCATTTTCATTCAGAACAACACAGCTCTAGGTATTCATGTTTGAAGTTACTGCACCTCTTTGATTTCTGGACTCCTCAGCTAGTGTACTAAAAAGTGGCAGGAAATTGGCGCACAGAAAATTTGCAATGTTCACTTTAGTTCAACTTGTTAATTACCACAGAAAATGGTGAGTGACGGGTTATTAATTTCTCTTTTGTGGCCAAAACATGATTTCAGGTATGAATGTTGGGCATCTAATAGGAACAGGATGCTCTTGCATATTTTAAACCTCCAGGATACAGGAAACCTTGTGGTATGTAGTGCTTTATGAATCGCTGTAAGAAAGCACATAGTACTGCCAACTTCAGGCATTCCAAAACAGACAATAGAGGTTTCTAAATGCCTAAGAATTTCACTTGATGCAGTTTTAATAATAGTGAGAATCCTTAATATTCCCGAGATTTAAAGAATACATGCATATTCATAGTTCTTTTCTCTGCCTTTTGTTTTTTTATTGCTTTTTTGACATTTTCACACCTTCCTTTGAAACTACAAGGATTTGAATCTTGGGGGGAGGGTGGGAAGAATCCAAGCTAAAGAAGACTACAAGAAAAGCATGATGATTGTGATAAACTAGGAAGACTGCAATGGGGTGTATGATGAAAGTAAAGGACTTCGTTAACCTCAAGTCAACTTTATCTCTTTGTTGTGTTAGGCAACAATTTTCATCAACCCTGAGGGATAAAGGTCATAGATTTTGGCAAACCCAAGAGTCTGACCCTTGGCAGTCAGGGTGGGGATGATGATGAGGTATCACATGTAAAAAATATCCATAACTATTCATGTATTTCCACGTTATGTATGTTTCCAAGTTTCTCATGTAATAAAGGGGTTCTGGGGCTACCTCTCCATTTTCCATGGAGAAATGCCTGGGGGCTATGGTTATATCATTTGCAAATCCCTGAATTTTACCTTCAGCCACATGCTCTATATGTAACGTCAGGTTCAGTACGAATATAATGCAGAAGCACTCTTCAAAATGTAAATTTTACAAGTTCAGTACTGATATGCCTCACAAGTCCTGTAAGTTCATCAGATACACACTGCCCAAATCAGGTTCTTCATGTGAATGAAATTACAGAAATTCTTTTGTTACTTTCAGGTAAGGAATCATACATTTGTTCATCTAGAAGTATAAGAAAAGACTTTTACTGGAGTTTACTATGCCTTCAGCTGCAAACTAATGGCTGGTAGCGAAAACAACTTTGCAACTGTGAGATGCCAGATTTTGTGGAGGTTTTCCGTGCTTTGCTTGTTTTCACAGCGGATCAGCACAATGTTATTTAACTTACATTCAGTCCTGAATAGAGGATTGTCAGACTTTTTTCACTTGCTGGGAAAATTATGCGTCTTTGGAGTTTACGATGATGAACAAAAACCCTACAAAATGCATTTCACTGAAAATAGTGAAATCGTCAAGAAGGAAAGAGAACCTGTCACGTTACTTGAAACATATCCATTTCTGGGGTAGTAATACAAAAACTGAAGTAAAAATAGAAAAGGAGACCAATAGGCCATACCAAATGAGCTAGGCAGAGACAGCAGAAGTGCTCAGCAGACACAGCACTGCTCTCATCAACTTGGCCTGAGAAGAGTATTTGCTATTAGATGTAGACTCCTGCATAAAACATGGTGTTAATGACTCCTGTGAACTGGCTCCTTCTTGTGAAGAGGGAATGGTACTAACAAGACAAATTGGCTATAAATACTATTTCAAGACCAAGAAGAGAGACCTTAAAGGGATGAGATACTGACCCAAGACATTTCCTCTCCTGTGAGAGGGAGGACTGTCATGAAGGCTTTCACATTCAAATTGTTGCTGACTGCACAGAAAAGTGATGATCTTATTAATCCATATTAATCGAAGAAGAAATCTCCTCTGTGCAGCGTGCCGGTTTTGAAGAAAGTAGCTGATGACAGATAGAGGCCAAAAATAAAATAAAGTTAAACAAAATTGAAAAAAAGAAATAAATACACCTTTCAACTGTATGAAAGGAAATTTTGAATTGCTTCAAGTATGCTACCTAATTATCTGTAAATCTAGGCTCCCTTGCTGACATACTGGGCAAAATAATCAAGAAAAGTTGTATAAATCTTAACATGGTTCCATGATAGTAATGACAATAATAATAATTATAATTAAAATAATAATGAATTTAAATCTTCTCAGGGACAATTGATTTCAGGGTAGGCCTGCTTTTTTGCGACAGTTGTTACCATGAATCCATGGGTTACCTGCTTTGTCCCAAGAATTGTACTCTTCATTTGCTGAATTAGACTTCAGTATACAAATGAAATCATAGACAGTTAGGTTTTATATCTGAAAGTTAATTTTCTCTGCTGTTATTATTTTGACTTAGTTGACTATCAGCAATTATTTATATCTCACTAACCTAATCAGTTTCAACACATTTTTCTGCAGTACTCAACCTTGGGTGGCAGGAGAAAAGAAATTATTTTAGATGCTGCTTTATTGGACAATGATAACAAGCATATAGGGAACAATTGCTTAATTTTGTTGTTGGGTTTAAGTTATGAACTGTAGCAGGCTGGGCTGGGCCCAGGAATGGAGCACACATCTGTTCACAGGTCCTCAGGCTACATTTGCTTGATCTTCCTTGCCTTGATCTAAGAACAAGGGGTGTTGTGTGCAGCTGGAGGATGGAAACACTGTGATGTTTTTTACTTTATCCATTGATCTGAGCATAACTGTACAAGGAGTTGAAGGGTTCCGGTGTGTCACACAAATCTCAGTGAAATCAACTCTCATTTATTTTGTTATTTGGCTATTTATTGTTACCCTCTTCTTCCCCTGAGGGCCTAAACATGACACATGGGTTCATACTAGCATTTTTCAGACACTGTGCCTCTGTAGCTGTGTTAATAAAGCGATGGTCAGCTAGTCGCCTGATTTTAGATTATTTCTTTTTTTTCTAAAAATAAAATTGTGCCAGATGTTTATTTAGAAAACTGGTAGAACAGACTGAGAGTAATTCCAGTTTCTGCGAGTGGAAATTGGAATTCATTATTACTGGGCACTAAATGTTCAAATACCTTTCTGAGGTCCTTAAATCTATTTCATTTCCATGTTGACAGAGATATTAGACAGCTGTTGGAAAATCTGTCCCTTCTTTCAGTACTACAACAAGAAAGCTTTCCGTTTAACTGCCAGGGGTCAATAAAGCTCTTTAATGTACTAATCAGTGTTGAGTGAAGTGTAGGAAAGTATAAGAAAGAATTCTTTCACTTCAATTTTTGTGTGAAATTTTGTCGGCTCTTCCAGCTTACTAGTGGCACTTCTGTCTATGTTCATGGTATGCTAGAGGGCTGAAGTACATTTTCTGAATGGTTGCCCTAAGGGCTGGGGTGCAGCACACACGTTGGTGGCAGATTTGGCAGGGTCAGGGAGAGGTTTTGCTTTCTGCAGACCTTCCAGGCTGGAGAGGGAAAGACTCCTTGCTCTGCCCAGGGGTAGGACAGGACTGCTCGTCCCTCCACAGCCACACTTTGGGGACTCAGAAACTGCAGTGCAGGGATTTTTTCTCAAAGTATCTCAAGTCTTGTGCTTTTCATGGTGTGAACAGCATCCTAGCAGAGATTGCCTTGTGGCCATCTCCTCTCTCGCTTGCAATCAAGCAGTATCACTATGGAAACCACTTGCATGGAAGAATAACATTAGGGAGGGCAGTCTGTGTTGTTAGCTCTCTTTAATGCAATATGTGTCTTAGTCTTTCCTCCCAGAAGTGGAATTAGTGTCTGGCTTTGCTCTTTATGGGAGCTCTCTCATCCCAGCTGTTTTGCTTCCCCATTTCCCCAGGCCATTCTTGCCTGACACCTGATTTTTCTTCTCCTCAGTTGGCTCTCTGAGAGATTACATCCTTGCTCCCTGGGTATTTTACAGAGCCAGCTCTGCTATCCCTGGCTGCTCCTGCCCCTCTCCTGATGCAAACTGTACTGACAAGATCCAGGCACGCTGGTATCTTTGCCCTTAATAAAAGCATCCCTCCTTTCCTTTTCTTCTTCTTCTGGCCCCACATGGGGCATCTCAGTGGTGTCCTCCATCTTCTATCCAATTGCTTCATCACAATTTCAAGGTCTTCCTAAGAAAAGAGTGTCCAGGTGACCACCAGAGTGGCTGCAGAGAAGAAAGACCTGGCTTCATCTGAGCCTTGAGGCTGGCTTTCAGCAGAGTTTTAACCAGGAGACGTTGTAGTTCCTGCCTCCCAGGGTGTGGAGCTGTTGCTGTTGGGAAGTGTAACTGTAGGTATATACCTGGCTGTCACAGGACATTGATAAGATTGTTTGTTGTGTTCTCATATAACATTCAACATACCGGGAAAGGATATTCTATATCTCTTCATTTACCAGTTGATGTTTGGGTTTTTTCTTTCACATTCTCCACATCAGAGGTAGTTAAAACTAGAGCTTTTTACACTGCTCAGTGGTCTTCTTCAGATGTGATAGTATATTCTGAATCCATTTACATACTTCAACACTGCAGCCCCCTTACTTTCCTGGAAAAAACACAATAATTCAGAAATACATGACTGAAAAAATATGTGCATGGTGGTAACTGCTGATGAGCAGAGGACTTACTGGGTGCTCTTCCAACCTTCAGCTCTCAGCAGAGCCATAGATCCAAACCTCCATAAAGCTCTGTGTCCCAGTTTAGCTGTTTGTAAAGCATATATAACACCCCTTTCTAAGAGAGGAGTAAGAGGGTGTACAGCTCCAGTCTCCATGGATGCAGGGTTGTAGATCAGTATGAAGTACTATTATAAGTAATAAATGTTAAATGCTGCCTTTTTGATGGGTGATTTCATGAGTTCATATTTTGAACAGGACTTGTAGGGATATTTTATGATAATTTTCCAATAGGATTCTTGGGCCTCAAAATCAGTAATCTAAACCAGCATGCAAGAAGAAATATTTTCTGGTGGTGCAGGCAATGAGCACACTAGCACTCCAACATGAGTGTAAATGCTTTGCAATTGTTTGCTATTAAAGTTTGAAAATCGATTTTCCAATAGCTTTAAATACTTGGGTAAAACCTTATAATAGGTTGGGCAATCATTTTAGCTTTTACAACATAATGTAAATTCAGACACATGGTTATGCTAAAATCTTTCCCACTTGCATACCTCTTACACAGATTACAAAGGGAACGTGTTACAGACAATAAAATCTAGGGGGGAAATTGTCATCCCTTTTCTCCAGTGCCATTAAGCACAGAGACAGTGATGCTGGCCATTGCTTAGTAAAGGAAAAACAACAAGTTTACAGTTCCTCATTTCCCATGGCAAACAGATTGCTTATTTTAATTTTGAAAATAAAACGATGAAGGCGATGTGGGTCTGTAAATAAGAGTGTGCATCTCAATTTTCTGCAAATGCTTAAGTGGTTTACATCTGTTTTCTCCCAGTTGCATTTCTCAAACATGAATTTCCATTTTAAAAAGAGTCATAAAATCACTACTGTTTCTCTGTGGATCTATTAGCAATAAAATAGCCTACAGAGGTTTGCACAGCCATGGAAAATGTACAGTGATAATAGGCTGTCCTGCTGTTACATGGCTTATGCAAACTTTACATTTATCACTGCAGAACCATCTATCCGCAGGGTTGGAGTACAGCAAACAACTGAATAAAAAAGACCAAAAGAAAGAAGATAATACAGGAAGCTCTATATACACATCATTAATCAGACATGATGAATTCTCAAACTTGACTATATGTTTTCTCAGAGCCAACCAAGAGGAAAAAAATGCTGATCACAATCTGAAATGTAAAACTTTACATAAAATTAATCTACTGCAAACTGATACCGCACTAAAGGGCAGAGACAAAGAGAAAGAGAGAGGGAAAAAACTTATTTTCATATCTGTCTGTTAGCTCTCATTTATGACACTCGTGCTACCCAAAGACCAGCATCTTGTGGAAAAATTGCAGGCTGATACTGGAGCAGCTCAGCAAGTAATGCAAGTCAAAGTGTCAGAAATGTGAAAAGGCAGAAGCTGCAGCCATTCACAGGATCAGACACAGCACTTTCCATTAGCCAGCCATGAAGCCAGCTCTGTCCCAGTTTGACATGTCCAGCTGAAGAGGTATTTGTGACCAATTTAACTTCAGCAGAAGAGAGTCCTTGGTCACCTAGAGCTCAAGACTTCCAATTTTTGCATGGTGTTGAATGGGCTGGAGGGTTTCCTAAGGCAGCTGGGAGCACACAGTAGCCCCTGGCATCCTGACCACATTGTCCATTTGCTAGCTATGCCTCCTGCGGTCACCAAGGAGGATGCCTAGAGAACCATTAATGTTTGCCAGTTTGGGCTGTTCAGCATATTCCACAGGAATGGTGGGGTGCAGCTCCTACAGAAGAAGCACGCACAGATGAAGCTTTCACAGAAAAAGACTCACTGGGTTGCTCCTTGTTTTCCTCAGTCTAATATAAATGTGTATCCGGATGAAAGCAACTGGCTGCTCTTTATAGACAGCAGAAGGTGACAGTAATATCATTAGATGCTTCTTAGTTAAAGGGTAATTGAAATTAGGGAAGTAAAAGAGGAATAGGGGACAAATAAAAGAGGAAGAAACATGGCGTATAGAGGGTCTGGAAGACTGGTGAGAAATAAAACCTCTCCCCACTGGGATGGATTCCTGCGTTATTTGACCTGCCATCTTCACAGAATGAAAGCCAGAAAAGCACCCAGTCCAGGCACACAGCATTAATCTGCTTGCCTAAACAGAGTAAAAAGGTGAATGAAGAGAAATGATTCCTTAAGACAAACACAAAACACATATGAGCTCAGAAAGAGCAATGAGTTTTTGTACATTATTTTGGAGTCAAAAGCAAATTGTCAAAAGTTTCTTTTTGAAGGTCTATGTGCTAGCTTTTGTATAAATGCATCATCTTTTTCCCTCACCAGGGATCTCATGGGAAGCATGACAGCAGCCTTTATTGCTTGTAAATGGCATACTGAAAAACATGGGACAGATTCATTGCTGGTGGCATCTTAGTTTTATAAAAGTATCTCTTTGGATGAGTCTTGTCCTGTGAGATCTTCTCAGTGCATTGGTGTTTTTAGCTGAGTATAAACATGGTTGGAAATGTCAGGTTTGTGAGCAGGAGCTCAGCTGTTGACTGTTTCAGGAGAGATGAATAAGACTCAGTGATGATAAAATACCTCCATATTTCAAGATCAGTGAAACATCATCAGTCAGAAAACTCCATCACACTGCAAGAAGGTACTTTTATCTGTCCCCTCAGATGATACACTGATATCTTTTTTGTGTGGCTTTAGCTTTTCCTTGAAGGTTTGTTTCTTCAGCTGGCTGTTCTGTTGGGGCCAGTGCACAATGTGGTAGCTGCATTATTTCTGAGTATAATTATTGATCAATGATTTTTAGAAGCAGAGTTATTGAGTACTGCAGTGTATATTCAACAAATCTGAATAAACCCTCTACTTTCCTTCAACATTGTATATCACTTACTAGAGCTTGCATCTGCAACTGCTCCAGGAGTAACACTCACCTTCCAGGAGCTGAAGGGAATCCTAGTCTCTGTGTCTATGCTAGCTAGGGCATTTCTTATATTCTCAGGAAATACGAGGAATCACCATCTTGTGGGAGCTTTCCTTGGTCGAAGCTAAATCATGGCTGTATTCTGGCCTTGTAGCCATGGAGCTCTGTATAGATCACATACACTGGAGACTCCTGATGTGAGCAGCGGTCATGAAGTACCCCACTATGACAGTGCTACAAGTCCTGATGATGGTACATGCCGGAGATGACCTTTCTGTCCACGACAGGGAGGATATTTTTGTTCTAGTAAAGATTTAACACAGTAAATTATCGTAAGAGAACTCTTAAGATTGACCACCAAAAAAAGAGTATTCCGGAAGACCTAAATAGAAAAGCAGTGACTGATATCCTGGATCACGAAAAAAATGCTAGCATGACATTTGTCAACAACACATTAACAGGTCTACAGGATAGTGCTGTTAGTCAGTGCCTGGCTGTTTCCCATCTTGAACAAATCATAATCAGCAAGTGTTTAGCAAATATTTAGGCAACACAGGACTATTTTCTAGGTAGAAAAAATGATTATGATCTTAGGCACCAGGATTTTTACCATCGACTGGCTTAAATTTCCATACTTGACTGTCATTAAGATTCCCATAACACTGGATTAGGGATGTTAATATGATTGTTATGGTTAAATTCCAACTCAGCTTTCATTAATAACCTCTTTCTTGTCTAACATGCCTCCACAGTCTCAGCTGGGTGAAAGATTACGCTCATTATATTTCAAGCTTTTCTTTGCTTGGGCAGAAGGTTTGCACAGCTCAGTCCAGAGGTGGCTACAGTTCACTGGTAGGCGGAATGATTCACAAGATGCCAGGGTTTGCTGATCCCTTGGTGGGGAAGAGAAGGGTCTATGGTGTCAGGCAAGAGGCAGAAAGAAGGGGAGTGATCAGTTGTAGGAAACCCTAGTTCATTACAACTAGCTGATCCCACATTCCAAATCTAACAGATAAAGGGCCAAGATAAAAGATAAATATCTACAATCTGTGAAGAAGCATGAATTTTGGAAAGCAGAGGATGTCTGTATGTTTGAAGTTGAGGTAGAGGGCTGCAGGGTTGCACAGGTGAAGAGGAGCTCATCCAAAGGATGCCCTGATGATTTCAGCTCAGCTGTAGCTGTAATACTGACTTCAGTCACCCAACACCCTTACCAGCCCCTAACAGCGGCAGTTCACCTCCTGGACTCAGATGGCTGGGTAAAATGACAAGTCTGAAATGTTAAGGTGGGTCTAGCTGCAGAAAGGCCCCTGGAGAGTCATTCTCCTCTACAGAGGCAAGGAGGAGCTGGTAGGCACACATCACACATGGAGGACCAACACCCAGAGTCACAAGATACACAAGTGAACCAGATCCTGAAATCAGATGGTATTTAAAACAACATCTTTTTTTTTATTGTATTTAATTGTTCCAGATTTCAGACTCATGGAGGGAAGGCTGGAAGCCTGACATTGCTTAAATCTCCTGCTTTTTAAGGCCATCTCAAAGCAATTTTGGGGAGGCCTGCAGAAGAGAGGAAAATCCTGGCTAAAGCACCTTCTTAAGAATCATTTTAAGCAGTGAAAATATACTGATACTCAACCTAGTTAAAACCCCAAAACCCAATCAACTCCTGCAGCTCCTGCTGACAGCAGCTCCATAACATCATCACTGATATGAACCTTAGGACAACATTCTCTCTGTTGATGGCACTCATAAATAATATTCCTACTCATTACTAAAACCTGAAAAAACTCTGAGGGGAGAAATGTCGTGTGCCTGAATATAAAGATATTACCAATCTGAAAGTTAATGCTCCTACTTTTTTCTCATACTGAACTGTATATTGAAAAGACCCAGTATAGGCTATAAGTGAGGATACCTATAATTTTTTTTCTCCAGGAATCTTCACACTTTTTAGACTTATTGAATGCCATAGAGGGAAGGAACAAGTTTAAAAAACAATTAGTAGGACATGTGGTGCTCATTCTTGGCTGAAACTGCACATTCTCATCTGCCTGAAAATACTCAGCAGTCGTTCATGAAAAATGTTTTTGAACTAATGAGCTATATTTGCATTCCCCTTAGAACAGATTCAGAATTTTTCATCTACACTGCACCATGAAAAATGGATGTGTTTTTCACAGAGGTAATTTGAACATAAACCACCGCATCAATGGGAAGACAACCTTTGCAGAAACTTTTTAACTTAGCACATTCCATTTGTTTTCACTGGGGAAGGTCAAACTTATGTGAGAGATGTAAATTTCATGCACAAACCTAGATGCTGATGAGATTTGTTTTTGTAGATAATCTGCAGCAGAGAAATTTTTCATAATGTCACCACAAAATAAATTAAAATGTTCATCTTCATATGGCTGGTTCCATTGCATTAAAATAAATGTTGCAAGCTCATTTAATTAGTATAGTTAGGAATGTCTCTTCCCTGCTTCACTGACTCTCCAAATCACAAGTTAATTTGTCAAAATCAGACCATTGTTTTTCCTTCATTCTTCATTACTGAAAAGACAGCCCCATTTAAATAAATGTTTATGCTACAGAGAGCAGTGCAGTGAACAACCCCAAAGCCCATGTTGAAAAACTTTTGAGTGCAAAGAGGTAGAGCGCTTTTTTGTGTGTGCGTGTATGTGCGTGTGTGTTGTTATTGGATATTTGACTAGCTGGAAAGGTACAAAATTGAGCAGTCCGCTGTAACTGATGATGTAGTGAACACCATCTCTCATGCCAGCGGCTACATGCACTTGGAAGCAGTTTTCTTCTATGTTTTCAAAGACAAATGATGACAAAAGATACAATCTCTATAAATTACCCTAATCAAATCATTCTCTTCAAGAACTCTTGGTTAATCAATTAGTCAGTGTTCACAGTTCTTACGAATATCACTTCAGAGCCTCCCATAGCTTTGCTCTCTTCCAACAGAAAATATTTAGAGCATTTTATAAAAAAAAATAAAAAATAAGAAAACAGCAACATATATAACAAATAGAGAACCTCTGCAACCATATGGAGTCCATTAGCATAAAGGAAACTTTACAGATACCACTGAGGTAGCAGTTACTTGAATTTTGTTTCTTTAATCAGCTTAGTTATTATTTATACCAAAGTCTTCTCAGAAAGCATCTATCACAAATGAATGGAAAAGACCACTAGATCATCATCTAAGCCTTATACTAATGTGTTTTTACACTGTATGAGGCAGGTACGTCTGTGGCATGCACTGTAGTCCTGCTCTTTAGCTTTCTCCAAGAGCCTTTTGACCTGCACATGAAAAGCTTTTACATCTCAGCACTATCTTCCTTCCAACTGAGAGGACTCAAAACAAAGTCAGAAGACTCCTGTGAATTTCCTTATCATGACATTTTGGCATTTATCTTGCTTTGAATTTGGGGGTTTCTTCTGGTTTGTGGTGAGCTTTTTTGCTGTTTATCTATCTTCCCCTTATTTCTTTCTGCGAATTGTCTGAAAAGGGCAAATGAGGGCAGAAAAGATCATTGTCCTCACTAGGTTCCTTGGCTTGGCAGTATTTTCAAATGTCATTTAGTACCTGTATCTAACATGAATTTTATGATATTGAGAGGGAGAATCAAACCTATTTTTATTTTCAGATGAAACTTGTTTCATTAATAAACCATGTCATTAACAGGGAAATTTAATTGCAGTGTTACTTCATGAATTCACAGTAAAAGCATGCTATATATTAATGGTTGGCATATTGATGTCCAGACATAGGAACTCTTGTATATTGTGGAAAATCAACATGTGCAGCTGTTAGGACAATTCCTCTAAGATCAGCAGAGTAGCTGAAGAAAGAGTGATACAGAGAGAGGACTTGTTCAAAACAAGCCAGGATCTGGATGCAGCCTCTAAGGGACGTTGGTGATGGCATTTTCTGTCATGACCTCTATTTCACCTTCCTATTTGCTTTTGCAGTGGACAATGGCATCCCAGAGTAGGAAGAGCAGCTGTCATTAGTCAGCTTTGTGTAGCCCAGGTTTCTTCAGGCTACATATCATGTCCCAAGGATGGATTAGTTGTGTAGTAGGACAGTTTTGCTCTATGTCTGAGATGAGAGAAGAGGGCTCTGTCATGCCCCAGGGATGTGGCATCTCCCCACAATGGCCTTCTGTGTTTTGAAACAGAGTGGAGAAGCAGACAAGTCTATGTAGCCAGTCTACCTATTTAAGAGCAGTTCTGGTTGTGGGCTCCCTTTCCCACTAGCTCCACAGAAATCCCCACATGGATCCAACAATCCTAGGACCCCCTGCAATCTCACGTTCTTTTCAAGCAAGGAATTGTGAAGGAGAAAGAAAGAATAATAGGGTGGGTTAGCGCCATGAAAGCCCTTGGTTCTTGAGGTTAGGCAGAGGGGAAGCCAAAAACTATTTTAGCAAACTGCCCTGCTCCTTACACACCCATGGCATCTGGAGGAGGTGCCTTTCATTCTCCCCCAACCACATGGAGAGATACCCACTGAGGACAATGAATCTGAGGCAGATGTGCCTTGGGATCCTCTTCCTCCACCGTTTTCTGCACAAAGAGAAGTTGCTGAATAAAGTCAAGCTGGAGGAGACAAAAGCCTCTGTGCCCCCCTTGGACCAACTGAAGTCATTTGCACAGCTCTCTGAGGAAGTTTATGGGATCATCCAAAATTCCTTTCTCCTTTTTCTCATTGGACGTCTCATACACAGACTACCAGTTCAGCAGCAGCATATGTGTCTAGGAAAAGTAACTGTAAAAGAAAACACTAGTGAGTTTATTTTTCTTCTTTACATTAATTTGTATAGGAAAGTACCAACCAAACTTGGACTCATGGTCTGGTTCTCCTCAGCAAATCAGCTACAGAAGACTGCTGGAATCTAGGCTTTGAACTGTATAAAAAGTTTCAGTCAAAGAAGACATACAAACCTGTACATTCGCATAGCTATTATACAGCTTGAGCATTGCCAGCTCATATTATTTCAGATTTTTTAAGACTCTGAAGACATCAGATTAAATTCTTAAAATAAACCAAGACTCCAAAATAAAACTCCCCAGAAATAATCCTGCTGGCTGCAGAAGAAAATAGGAACTGAGTTCATCCTAAAAACTGAGAAACCAAAAGATCATAGAATAATAGAATCATAGAATAGTTAGGGTTGGAAAGGACCTTAAGATCATCTAGTTCCAACCCCCCTGCCGTGGGCAGGGACACCTCACACTAAACCATATCATCCAAGGCTTCGTCCAACCTGGCCTTGAACACTGCCAGGGATGGAGCATTCACAACCTCCCTGGGCAACCCATCCCAGTGCCTCACCAGCCTAACAGGAAAGAATTTCCTTCTTACATCCAGCCTAAACTTCCCCTGTTTAAGTTTTAACCCATTACCCCTTGTCCTATCACTACAGTCCCTAATGAAGAGTCCCTTCCCGCATCCCTATAGGCCCCCTTCAGATACTGGAAGGCTGCTATGACGTCTCCACGCAGCCTTCTCTTCTCCAGGCTGAACAGCCCCAACTTCCTCAGCCTGTCTTCATACAGGAGGTGCTCCAGTCCCCTGATCATCCTCGTGGCCCTTCTCTGGACTTGTTCCGACAGTTCCATGTCCTTTTTATGTTGAGGACACCAGAACTGCACACAATACTCCAGGTGAGGTCTCACAAGAGCAGAGTAGAGGTGAATTTAAACATTTAATTTTAGTGATCATGCATGTCTGAGGCCTTTTTTTTCAGTGCTGTGGTTTCCTGATGGCTTGTACTGAAATACACAGACTGAAGGGGCTGCAGTATAAAGCTATGTACAGAAAGGTCTGTTGCACGTACTTTCTGCCTCACCTGTGAATTCACATCCTGAGCCTAAAGCCTGTTTTGAGTCCCCCTCAAAGGTCACAAACTGGAAAACCTTTCGCTCTGGCCAGCTGCTATCCTCCCATTAGGAAGTAGTCCTCTTCCAGGCCAGGTATGCTGGGATCTACCTGAAGCATCTGAGATTTGTGTTGTGGCAGTGACACTGCCCTGTGTTTCTGCAACAAGAATCATGGTTGAAAGATGGGGTAAGCAAATTCAACCCACAGACCAGGTCTGTGAGAATAGACCTGAGCTGATTTAGGATAAGTGAACTTTTCCCAGTGGAAGTTCACATTCTCATATCCAAAATCTTTTGTGCTTTTCCACCCACACTGAAGTTGCAGATGGCATTTGTTCAACAGAAAGAGAGTGGGAAGCATCTTTAATCAGGTAAATTAATCTGATCTCTTCTCCTTCATTCAGAAAAGAACAGCCTTTGTTGTAGCAAAGAGCTTGGTTTTGCTTCAGTGAATCAGATTGCATCAGAAACTCCAAAAAGACTTTTCTGAAGAGCAAAATAGTTTCACAACCCTTCTTTGTTGCCAGTGCCTCCAGGGCTCAGCTATGCAAACAGATGCTGTATCACCATTCACGGACAGTGCGTAAGAGACACAGTGATCTCCTAAACAGATTTATGCAACAAAAAATGACAGGGGGGAATGCAGAGTACAACCCCGCATTGCATGAACCCATCTTGACTTTAAGAGCCTATATATGGTGATAGCTCTATTCTCACTGTTATAAAAGTTCTTAAAACAATCCAATAACAATTTATCATTTTCATAAATGTTAGTCTGTAAAAGTCATACTCTCCTCACTGCATTGCAGGACACTTAGACCTAGCTGCAGATCAGAGAGAGGCAAGAACATTTTTTTCCAGGATTTTTAAGGTTTTGGTGAGGCACCAGCCATACTCCTCTTTTACATAAAGATGCCTACATCCCAAGGGCTGATTGTAACAGGTCTGATGAGTGAATTTCTCACTTTCTCATTATATCTCCTTTTCAAGTTGCATCTGGAGATTTTGGTCTTTCTTTGAATATTTTGGTAGTGGAGAAATTTACACAGGAATAGTATGTCATTCACTGGCGTTCATGAAAAAATGCCTCAAGAGAACATTCGCAGGGCAAATTGAACAGGCAGGAATGTGAACATGTGTGATAAGACTACAGGCTAGGTCATACTAATACTTCTACTATGCATTTACTACTTCTATTAGTCTATCTACATATGTTAGCAGAGATGCTGCAAAATTCCCAGAGCCCAACTGTTCACCATTGTACCTCATGCCAAAAGCTGCCACCACATTCCTTTCTATGTACTACCTGGGAGCCATATCCTTTTGTCTGTGAGAAGCAGTGCTTGCTCCCACCTAATGCTGCCTCAGAAAATAAGGCAAAAGCATCTGAGGAAAACCTGAGTTAAGGTGCCAGTAATAAATACATTTATTGGGCAGACAGTAAAAAGTACTGAAGAGTTTAAAATAAATTCTGAGTTATTTAAAGTTAATTTATGATCAGGAAAATAAACCCTTTCTTCTACCATTAATGTTTTTTATCTGGGCCATCAAATGTCACACCCTACTGATTTTGGATGTAAGGTCACTGGAAACAACATATCAGTGGTGTCAGCAATACAAATCAACTGAAATTCCCCTAAAAATAAAAATGTCAGGAGTAAAATAATAGGCAATAGTTATTTCATGGTATGAAAGACTTGTAATATATCAAAGAGTTCACCTTTTTCTGCCTTTATCATATATCACTTTGAACATTAAGTATACCTCCATTTCATATATTTTAGATACAGATTATGCATCTAGCTAAAACAATAATCTCAGAGAAAAGTGCACTGAAATGATTGTTTGGGTTTGCATTCATTTTTTGAAATATCTCCTAATTCATATCAAATGAAGAAGCAATAGCCCTGCCTATAAAAGGCAGCGCAGTGCACCATCTGATGCTTTCTAAGAACATATTTCTGTGTTAATGGAATATAGGAATATAAAATTGATCTGAACTAATGGTTTTAGCAAGAAGAAAAAAGACAGCGTATCCTTTCACCCTGGCTGACCCTTCATTTGGCCCATGAAAACAAGAGCCAACCTGAACCAAGCATTGCAGGAAGCAGTAACAAATTCCACTAGGAAGGCAACAAGCAGCACGTATTTGTGAAAAAGCCTCCTTTGAAATTTCTGCATAGATGAACACATCTGTGTCTGTTAAATCGTCTTTAGTACAAATGGGGATTTCCTCAGGCCATTTGTGACTGTTATTAAATGGCTACCAGGAAAGAGGTTACTAATTTGGCTTGTATCACCGTGCTGAATTATAACTAAACATGCTAAATGTCACACTGCACTGCATGTGGCATGCACACAAAGAGAAGCAGGCAGCTATAAAACCATATTGTATGGCTTTAGCAACAAGAATCTGCACACCCAGTTCAGATGCAGTTGAGTTTGTGATTAACAGCCTGCAAGCATTTGCACCTTTTGTGTATATGTGTAATGAGGAAAAGGATGGGGATGGACTGGCTCAGTGTTATCATGTCACTTACTTCTAATAATCTGGCTCCATATCCATGAAGCTTCCAGACCTGAAACCTTTCAGGGTTCAGGGGAAAGAAAAAGCACCCTGTGCAAATTAGTATGAACATTTCTTGTAAAAAAGAGCTATGGTACTGGTTAGAAAACACTTTAGATAGATTCTACCAGTGTCTCTCTCAAAAAGGTTTTCTTTTGGTCCTTTCCTAAAGAAGGCAGCATATTTGTCCATCAAGTCCTTCCATACTATATGGGAGTTCAACAGCACTCCACTTCTTGGTCACATTAAGGTTGCGAGTGCCCAATGCTATGCAAATGCGCAACATGCAAATGTGGTGGTGGTGGAATAAGAGCTAAGACTCAGATAAGTGAAACTTGACAGGCTAAATATAAATCATACTAGCCAGCTGATGTACATGTTGTTCTAGCAGGGCTGATACATTACCACATCATGTGGAGCACAAGCCAAAAGGTATGTCATCTGGAAGGGTGGGGAAGGGGGGCTGCAGCCTAGAAGGTAGGAGATATGTCAGCACAGAGAGGTGGCAGATCATTTCTCCTGTAGCTGAAGCCTGTGAAACAGATCCCGTAATATTCTCATTAAGGAGCTTGGAAGCACTTCAGTGATAAGAGAACTGCTTTTCTGTCTACGTTTGTGATAACTGTTGCCACAGATATGTGATACCTGGGCAGCAATTTTCCTATTCCTTCCAGCACTTTTTCCTTTGTATTGAATCAGCAGTTTTCTTAGGCAAGAGAACTTCGATTTCATGGCAGTGACACTTTCTAGTTGGACCAGTAAGCTCTATTCCCCAAAAGAGAGATCCTGGAAACACTTTTAGTTTTTTATCATTTTTATCATTTATGCCATGTAAGATTCAAGATACTGACTGATGGACTGTGCACATCATCCATTTCAGTCCCTGTAGCACTGCCAAAATACTGTCCTCAGCATGGAAAAAGTGGAATATATTTGATCATCACAGTTTCATTATATCAGGAACTTTCTGCTGTTCCTTATTATGATGGGCTTCTCCATTTCTGACTTGGATTCTGGTTTTACCTCTTTCCTGCATTAACCTGCTGTGATCTCATCAGGAAAGCTGATCCATGAAGCTGAGGTTATAGCAAATGTTACTTAACCTAATAACTGATCTGACAAGTTTTTAAATGTCTTTTAATATTTTCTCTCCGGTTGTGTTTTCATTCACACTGTGCTGATAGCAGCTGAGTAGCAGCAGCCATGGAGGTAGGCATGAAACTTTTATTTTCCTCCCCTGCAGTATGCAAACATATTTGAACCCCAGAGGAATCTGTGAGACAGTCTTGTGTACCCTGCTTGACCTGCAAGCATACCCTTTCTCTGTACTTTTAGCTGTAAGACATTTTATATCTATTTATGGCACAAAACATAAGGTTACCCATGCTGGGGGAAGAAATCCTTTATTTATCTGCAGCAGGTTCAAGAGTACCTACAGACATGAACTTAGACAAGGTTCAGGCTGCTTCACAAATATCAGCTTTGACCTGCAGAAACCTGTGTTGTTTGTATGATACAAACCCAGTGCCTCTTCCATGTAGAAAGTAAACTGAGATGACTAAACTGACTTCATTTGGTAATTCTCTCAGCAATCTGATCAAAATGATTAATGGTCATTATGGTCAATGCTGGATTTAATTCAAGGTCACAGAAAAAAAAGATAAAAGGTCACTTTGCTGACCAACCACTATTCATCTAAGGATTTTTGTTATTAAAGGAATTAATCCGATAGCGTTTCCATACATAACACATTAATTATTTACACATTTGATATAAAATTACTTCATACAAAGATTAAGATTGAGTCTTAAATTACTGCCATGAGGCACAGAGATTGTCTTACGATGGGCCTCATCTAGATCAGCTCAGCTGAATCCCAGCTAAAAAATTAAGGTTTAAATATGTACTGAGCCTTGTATTACACATACCCTGACCAGTTTACATCAAATGTGTAATGTACAAGTAGTGGGTAAACTGAAGGCAAAAAATAAATCTTCCCTTGAGAAAAACCTCAGGTTTTGTGACACGTTTATCAGAGTATCTGTTTTGAGGAAGGCTTAGCCCATCATCCTTCATTTTGAGATTTGAAATGACAGATATTTAAAACAAATAATGATACAGCAATTTTATTCAGTCTCCGGAAGTTTGAGGGGCACATTCTCAGCCTTAAGGCACTGAATTTCAGTCAGAAGTAATTTCTAATGTTGCTTCATCCTATTACTTGTAAATTCAATATAATTAGAGGCATATTCAGTTCATTACCAATTTGAACTCTTGCCCAGTTTTTTTCAGTCTGTTGCTTTTTCAAAACACTTTATTAAAAACTTGATTTGCTGTCATATGTTTTAAAGGGAAATAATATCTCACAACTAATCATTTATTAAGATAATGCAACTGCAAAATGCAGAAAAACAACAACATAACCTCACTAGAAACAGATGGAAAGTGAGAAATAAAACTTTGCTTGGCTGCACATGAATATTTTGAACTTACACTTGAAATATGTGTTAGCTGTATTTTCATCCCAGGAGTGATAAATACAACATTAGATTAAAAAACAATTATTTCCTTTGCTTTTGGGCATACAGTACATTATTACCTAGACTCACTTATTGTTTCAAATAATGTCTTCTGAATTTTCATGTGTTTTTCACTTCTCATAAATGCCTATAATGAGAGACAGGAAACCTGAGCAAAATGTGAAAACTATTTAACTATATGACTGTTATGTTGTTCTTTTCTTTCTGCTGCCTTATTAGGCCAACTGTCAAAAATCACAGCAGACAGCAAAGGTTTCCATTTTTAGTGGTAGAAGATGGGCAAGAGCAGCCTTTTAACCCTACAGGCAGTGCCTCCCCAATACATCTTTGGTGCTAAGGGGAGGTTTTATGTGGATTATATACTAGTTACAGAATCCCACAAATCTCACATTAGGAAGCACACATGCTGAACTCACTATTGTCACTGGGTAATCATTTTAACTGGTCTCAAGCAATGTTATCAATGGTATTCATTGCGTTCCTCCTGTTTGCATACAGCATTGGTGCTGTGGTTTTATATATGGGTATGAAAACTGGTTCTCCTCACACTCTTCAAAGCTTTACCAAGAGGTTTGAAACCTGTATTTCCTGTGTCACAGGACCACTGTTTCAGCTGCACACCTTATCTAAAGGTGCATTTGCTACTCCCCAGGTTAACAAGATGGTTATAGAGAGTTAGGTGCTGTGACAGCAGTAGAAGGAGCTGTGCTCACTGTGTGGACCAGAAATGCCCAATGACTATTAGCCTTGCTGAAAGATGAAGAGAAATTGCCAATAATTCCCCAACAGGAATGTTAAAACAAATACATCCTAACTCGTGTTTACAACTCCTAAGGAATCAGTTTGAAGTGCAAAGAGAGCCCTGCAAAGAGTTTGGGTAAGTAAGGCCAGAATGATCCCCAGCAGTGGTAGCTGGGCCTGGAATGCAAGTTTTGCACGGAAGCAGGACTCTTCCTATCAAGACCTGTTGGACTTGCACAAGCACCACAATAGCTTCCTAATGATACCTAAGGAGAGAAAACCTCTCAGAGGTGCTCTGTAGTATAGATACACAGTCCTAATAGAACAGCAGCACTTAAGAAAACTGGTCCTTGAACCACTCTTGCAGGCTGCCAGCCTTCCCAGTACATATCTCAGCAGTGTCTAGCAGGAGCCCATCCCTACTCATTGTCTGGGGTGGTTTGTGAGCTGTTAGTGCAGTTCCACAAGAACAAAAACAAGTCTTCCAGTAAGCAGTGTTAGGGCAAAAGTCTCTGAAGTGCAGCCTCTGAAATCAACAGTCTCGCAGACAGTTTTTAACAGTATTAAATTACTTTACAGTTATTATTTATTCATTTCCTTCTTCTTGCAGGCAGAATCCCTCAAGTATTCACCTACCAATATAGATGTATATAGATTGCATGTATGCAAGTTTTTTGTCTTTTTGTTCTTTGCCCTTTGCTTCCATTTCTTCACCATCCTTTTATTCTTTTTCTTCCTTTTTTTTTAATTACTGTTATTGTTGTTACTTTAGTTTCCCCCTCCTACAATTTTTACTCTTATTGTATCTTGTCTTTTACTGCTGGCTCCATTCCTATCTCTGCTTGTCATCAAATATCCAGCAGTTGAATAGTTAACATTGACAGACTGACATGACCACCACAGGACTTCTAAGTTAATAAACTGATACTGTTGAAAAGTATGAGAGAAACTGAGCCCTAAGAGCTAATAATTCTGGTTACTTGCAGATTCACAAAAACAATATTAAATTCATTGCAATTCTTTCAAAGAATGTTGTTAAAAAAAAACCACAACAAACCAACCAACCAAACCAAACATTTCAAAAAAACTAAATCAAAAACATATTCTTTAAAGTAATAGTATTTTGTTTAGGACAGATAAATGTACAGGCTATGTTGAAACCAGGCTGATGTCACCCTCCTGCTGAGACAGGAATGACAAGGGTGAAAACACTAAGCCTGAAGTGGCCCAGGGTTTGCCAGTACTCAGGGTATTCCATAAAGGGGATCATGAGGGGAAATGAAGGGTGGACACTGGGGAAGATCATGAGGGGAGACAAAGAGTGGCTATGAGGGGAGATTTTGAGGGGAGAGGAGGGGCAGCCATGACATGAGATGTCGTGGTTTAAGCCCAGCCAGTAACTCAGAACCATGCAGCCGCTCGCTCACTCCCCCCCGCCTTCCTCCCCCCGCTCCTGGAGGAATAGGGAGGAGAATCAAAAGAATGTAACTCCCACGTGTTGAGATAAGAACAGTCCAGTAACTAAGGTATAACACAAATCACTGCTGCTACCCCCAGTAATAATAATGATAAGGGAAATAACAAGGGAAGAGAATACAACCGCTCACCACCCGCCAACCGATACCCAGCCCAACTCGAGCAGTGGTCTTGTCCTTCTGGGTAACTGCCCCCAGTTTATATACTGGGCATGATATGCTGTGGTATGGAATACCTCTTTGGTCAGTTTGGGTCAGGTGTCCTGTCTCTGCTTCCTCCTGGCTTCCCCTCCTCCCTGGCAGAGCATGAGACTCACAAGTCCTTGGTCAGAGTAAACGTTACTGAGCAGCAACTAAAAACATCGGTGTTGTCAGTGTTGTTCCCAGGCTGGAAGTCAAAAACACAGCACTGCACCAGCTACTAAGAAGGAGAAAAATGACTGCTACTGCTGAACCCAGGACAGATCATGAAAGGAGATGAGAGGTGGCTGTGAGGGAACATCATGAGAAGAAAGGAGAGGAGAACATAAGGGGAGATGATGAGGGAAAAGGAGGGGCAGCCATGAGGGGAGATCATGACAGAAGACCAGGGATGGCTATGAGGGAAGATCATGAGGGGGAAGGAGTGGCAGCCATGAGAGGAGGCCATGAAGGGGAGATCATGAGAGCCATGAGAAGAGATCATGAGGGGAAACCAGGGGTGGCTATGAAGGAAGGGAGTGAGGGTAAAGGAGGGGCAGCCATGAGGGGAGATTGTGAGGGGAGACAAGGGGTAGCCATGAAAAGAGATTGTGAGGGGAGAGAAGGGGCAGCCATGAGTGGAAATTGTGAGGGGAAAGGAAGGGTGGCCATGAGGGGAGATTGTGAGGGGAAACAAGGGGCGGCCATGAGGGGAGATTGTGAGAGGAGACAAGGGACGGCCATGAGGGGAAATTGTGAGGGTAAAAGAGGGGTGGCCATGAGGGGAGATTGTGAGGGGAAAGAAGGGGCGGCCATGAGGGGAGAGTGACCATCATGAGGGGAGATCATGGGGGTAGAGGAAGGGTGGTCATAAGGGAAGATCATGATAGGAGAGGAGGGGCAGCCATGAAGGGAGATCATGAGGGGGGAGGAGGGCAGCCATGGAGTGTGAGGGGTGGCCATGAGGGGTAGGGATGGCAGCTATACAGTATACGCCACTATGGGGGACAGATGAGGGGTAACTGCAAGTGGGGATCATGAGGGGCAGGCATAATGGGAGTTCAGTTTGCCCTTAGTGACATGGTTTAGTGGTGGGCTTGGCAGTCCTGGGGTAACAGCTGGACTTTATGATCTTAAAGGTCTTTTTCAAACTTGTTAATTCTATGATTCTATGATATCATGGTCTCTGTACACCTGAGGTCTGGGCTGCACACAGGCATGAACATAAGGATGTGTATCCTCAACCTGCTCTCAGGACAAAGAGTAGCGTACAGAGGACTCACACTTCTGCAGCAGCACTAAGGCTGCAGGGTTTTCATACATCCTTACCTGCCCAAAGCTCACAGATTATTGGCTACAGTTTTTGCTGTTTAATCTTCTATAAGTATATAATATCCCGGCAGATATTTACATGACTTTCAGTCTAAAACAGCGATCTCAATTGACTTCTTAGTGGTCCCTGGCTCCGTTGCGCTTGTCTGGGAGGGGAACCAGTGTTAGCAATGCCTAGGGGTTTAAAAATCCAGATTATTTCCTGATTATTGACCAGATATTTCCCCTGGCCTGTGCAACTTCTGAAAAAGCCTTTCATGCTGCTGTGAAACACAGTGACCCAGAGGTGGGAATCTAGAGCTCTTGCTGCCCTTGGTGTGTCTCTCCCACTCAGGGAGAACCGCAGCCTGCAGGTCAATCAATCCAGCACTCTGTACAGACACAGACGTGTTCCTGAGAGGGCTAAAGGGGTTGACAGGACAGTGCTAAAGGCATTTCTGCAAGAGTAGTTACTGCTTGGATCTTTTGGAAACCACAGCATACAGACAAATCAATCACAAACTAACCACAGCTGGCAGTAGATAGATTCACACCTCATGAATGGAAGTGAATTGTCTTCTTGTTTGGTAATTCAGTTGTTTATTCCCAAAATCAGTTTGCCAGATTGAATCAGAGTAGATTTCTGTAACTCAGCACTGCAGATCACAGCTCGTGTGAAAAAAATACTCCAGTCTTCTTTGAACTTCTGAGTATTTTGACCTTCAGAACTTGCACCATGAATTTTTCAATTAACTAGCTCATAATTAAATCAACTGATTAAATAAAGAATTTTTAGTTGATAAAGTACCTTTATGCACTCAGATGGCATAGGGGTTTTAATGATATGTAGATTATCCCTAAGAACATCTTAATCCTCCTACACAGCTTCCTGGGTCCTCCCCTGCCCGCAGCCACATCACTGGCCAGGTAACCCACCCAAATGAGGCATGGTGGTCCTGGAGACAAGGATTCAAGACACTTTGTCTCTGCTCTTCATTCCATGGGTGCTGGCAGTGTGTACTGCTGTTTTGTGCCTTCATTTTCCCCTCCAAAACGAAGCTGTGATGTCCCCTCAGCTATGGGGTGTTCCAAGAGGAGCATGATCTAAATCATCCTCAAGATTCACAGCCTCACTGTACAAAGGTATATTCAAGCAGGAAGGGAGGAGCTGTCACCAGGTATTTTTCATGTGTGAGAAAAGCTGAAGAAAAACAGGAGGCAAAGGAAAAATGGACATTTCTTGAGCAAGTATAAGGAGACGTGACTTTAATGAAAGCAGAGGGTTTTGGCTGAAAGATGGCTGAAGAAGGCTTGCAGTTGAGAATGAATCATAGAATCTTAGAATCATTTAGGCTGGAAAAGATCTTTAAGATCATCGAGTCCAACTGTTAACCTAGCACTACCAAGTCCACCACTAAACCATGTATTTAAGCACCACATCTCCATGTCTCTAAAATACCTCAAGGGATGGCACCTCCACCACTTCCCTGGGCAGCCTGCTCCCATGCTTGATAATCCCTTCAGTGAAGAATTTTTTCCTAATATCCAGTCTAAATCTCCCCTGGAACAGCTTGAGGCCATTCCCTCTTATCTTACTGTTTGTTACTTGGAAAAAGAGATGAACACCCACCTCACTCCATTCTCCCTTCAGATAGCTGCAGAGAGTGAGAAGGTCTTTCCTCAGCCTCTTTTTCTCCAGACTAAACAACCCCAGGTCTCTCAGCCTTTCCTCTTCACAGTTGTTCTCCAGATCCTTTACCAACTTTGTTGCCTTTTCTGGACCTGCTCCAGCACCTCAATGTCTCTCTTGTAGAGAGTGGCCCAGAGCTGAACACATTATTCAAGGTGCGACCTCACCAGTGGGTGAGGTACAGAGGGACAATCACTTCCCTAGTCCTGCTGCCCACACTGTTTCTAATACACACCAAGATCCTGTTGGCCTTCATGGCTGATAGGGCACAAGCTGGCTCATGTTCAGCCAGCTGTCTACCAACACCCCCAGGTCCTTTTCTGCCAGGCTTCTTTACAGCCACTCTTCTACAAGCCTGTTACGTTGCATGGGATTTTGTGACCCAAGTGCAGGACCCACCACTTAGATGCCCTCTCCTGTTGTTTGATTTGGCTTTTTAGCAAGATATGCTGGTTTCTGTGTAAGTAAGCTTACCTAGAATACTATGGTTCACATTAATTTCTCCCTTTAATATCAGCAACATCCAGAGCTCTCAGTCCTGGTTCACCACTGGGTGGAGGCACCAAGAGACATTGGATGAGAAGCCATGGTGTGACTATTGCAGATATCTCAAGCCCACGTCGCCCTTGTCCTTGCTTGAGCATAAAGAGCGTTCTATTGCATATGAACTTCCGCTGGCTTTGGATCATTACCAAACCACACCAGGAAAAGCTGCTTGACTTAGAGGTGTCATTTGGCGTATCCTTTCCCATCCCTTAAAGGCAAGCACATGACAAAACACAACGAAAAGCTGTTTATCGGAGGACAGAAACAAAGGACTTAAATTTTTTCTAAAAGCTTTTTAGGTCAGTTCCCCAGTGCAAATCTTTCTTCCAAATGTAGGACTCAATATGCTACATAAAGCCATACCTACTGCTCAGAGTCTAAATTTAGACTCTCTTCAGAACTGAAACTACACCAGAGGAAAAACATCTAACAATAGTCTTTATTTAATTTGACATATTCCTCTTCAAAAACTTCCCTTGCAAATTTCTTTTGTTCTTTTAATAGAACAGTTTCTTTCCTTGGTATAATTCAAGTGTGGCATAAAGTGGGAGCTACCCATTTAAAAACACATTCATGCACAAGCAGAAAGATAAAAGAAGTCTCAAGCAACCAAACTGCTTAATGTTGCAAATAGAAAATTAGAAAGAAGAGGTAAGAAGAAAGAGGAAAAACAAAACGCTTGGAATAAAAAAAAAAAAACAGAAAGAAAAAAGTTATGAAATGTTTTGCTGTTTCTTCTCAAGATAAGGATGCATGTAATTTTTATCATATTGTCAATATTTTGATACTGTCATTTAAATATTTCAGTATTGAAACAACCTGGAAAGTGGTAATATCATATTAATAATTATCATTATTATTATATTCCACAGATCAGTTCCCTTTCATGCATGCCTTCGGTCAGTATTCCTTCTGTGTTTTGTTTCACTTTCATGGAAGCACATAAATGGGAGCAGAATTTGCTGCTACTCCTACCAAAAGCCATAATTGCATGTTTCAGACATGAGACCTAACTCCTGTATGATGGACTGTGGTGACGCAGACAACAGGTAATAGGATCAGAGTAATCAAAACCAAGCTTCTTAGAATCAAGCAAATGTGTTTAATAACCAAGAGGCACCCAAATCCATAAAATAATTCCTACCCTGAAACGGCACTAAGTGGAATGTTTTTGAAAACATTTCCAAGATGTATTACTAGATTTTTAATTCCTGAACTGTGCGTACAGCACATTTGTTTGATTTAGTGCCTAAAATAAACTTTTACTACTTTTTATTCCTGCTAGCACTGAAACAATTAACACAGCACAATGGAGCATGTATGAGACTGCCCCTTCCCCCCCAGCCCAACACAGCTCTGAAGTGCAATCGCCACTGTGTGTCCTTAGCTTCACAACTGTGGCCCCACTGGTAGATTTCTCAGGGTGGTTGGACAGGGGCTGCAGTTTTGGTCAGTGTTAGGAGGAAGAGAACACAAATACAACTTTCCAAAACTCAGCAGATAGGTTTTGTGGTATTGAAATGTAGGTGGATCTCAGAAGGGCATTTAAAACAAGTGACAGAGACAAGAGATGTCAGACTCTAGATAACTTCTGAGCAAGATACAGTCCAGATCATCAGATGATAGTGTATGTGAAAGGTGTGACCCTGGAAGAAGAAACAGAGAAAAAGATCAGCTAGATAGAGGAGTAAAAAGAGTTTACTTCCCTGAAAAAAAAAACAACAAATGAAGCCTACGAATAGGCAAATTATGAGAGGACAAGAAAGGGATTCAGCCCCAATCTGAAGAAGAGAGAAAGAGGCAGAAGTGAAACAAAGAACAAGAATGAGCCATAGGATGTTGCATGAAAAAAAAAAAAAAAAGCCAGAGGACTCTGTAAGGTTTTTTTGCTTTCATTAGGAAGAGGAAGATCTCTGTGACCAATGATTTTTATTAAGATTAATTGGGAAGACTGTTGTCAAAGTCAGATTTAGACAAGAGAATGGGGACTGACAGCTAGGACGTGCTGTAGGGCTGGAAAGGATCCTGACTGGAAAGAAAGAAAATACGCTGGCTGTCTTTCATGATAGGCCAGATGGCACTGCCATAGTCACATTAGAGGTGATCAGGGATGGCTGCCATGCAAAAATGCAGAAATGAATGAAGTTACAGGTGCCCTTCAGTAGGCGAAGAGCAAAGGCATGAGTCAAGATGTAGGGTACACTGACAGCTCATGGGCCAGTGCTATTAACAAGGTTCTGAGATATGTGACCCTCAAAAAGGGGTTCACAGGATGAGAACCGTTCTTGGGAATGGACTCTACATGGATAACTCCTAGAATTGTGGTCTCATGACTGATAAGAGCTTTAAACTAGAAACAGAGGATAGAGGATTGGGAGACTCAATCTCCATGCCTGATTCTAACACAAGGAGAAAAAGGAAAATCAGATAAATGAGATTATTAAAATGGGTAATAGGACACAGAAGAGGAGAGGAATAGGCAACAAGAGAATATGGAAATAATATTGAAGAGAGGAATAAATGTTTGTGTGATGCATTAAATGAAATTTGCTATTTAAAACTGGATTAAAACAAAGAAAATCAAGAGAAATGCTGCACATTAAGACCAGATACATATAGGAAGTAGAATCTCTGGTGCAGAACAAAAGAAAAGAATATTACAGGAACAATAGAAACACATTGGACGAGTAATCTTGCCTCAAACAAAGGCATTGAAAGATATGCATTATTTAAAAAAGAAGAAAAGGTTAAAGGCGGTGAGGTAGCAATTCTCATTAACTGATGAAGTAGACTGAAAAGAAATAAGAATTGATTGCTTCAGTAAAACCCAGAAACAGTCTATGTCAAAAATCACTTTTAGAAAGCCTGGAAAAGACAATCCATGGGAATTAACATAGGGTCTGCCATTCACTCTAATGGTTGGATCTTGTTATGGCTGAAGAGCATCATCCTACTACAAGAAACTAACAGAACACATCATTAGAAGAGTTTCAAATTCACCATGTGGTAAGCAATGCTTCCAAATACAGTACAAACTATCCTTGCATGAAAGGGACAAATTTCTACAGCAAGTAGACCCAGGCTCTAGAGCAACATCACATTAGATACGGTTCTGGAAGTACCAAACCACTCCAAGGTAATTGCTTGTAGCATAGAAGTTTGGTCTAAGTGACCACAAACTGATTCAATTTTAAATAAGCAGAAGAACAGAAACAGACCTAGACCCATGATCTGTGAGTTTAAACTTGAAATGTCCAGCAAAACAGAAAGTTAAATCTTAAGACTTCTAGGATCTGAATGTAGCAGGGACTTGGCCCCAAGAGTACAAAAATTCCTATGAATTTGCAGCCCCATCCCATTTTCCTTACACACAACTAAGGGGAAAAAAATCATTGTGGAGTAGAACAAACGTCCCTCACAAAAAAAATATGAGGGAAGAGCTGATGTAAAGCAAAAGAAGGAGCTCAGCAGAAAAGAAAAACCTATTTAAGGTCCAAAAGTGCAAGTCTGAACTACGACTGCTTAAGACTCAGGCTGTGGAAGATCCTGCCAAAGAAATACACAGCGAGTGTGCATCAAAATAAAGTAATCCTATGGACAAACACATACAAATAATGCTGTTGGGACATTTTAGACAGATAGGAAAAGCCTCACACTCGCAGGCACTTGTTCTCATGGGGGACTTCAACCACCCTGACATCTGTTGGAAGGACGGTACGGCCGGCACAAGCAATCCAGGAGGTTCCTCGACTGTGGGAAGACAACTTCCTTCTGCAAGTAATAGAGGAGCCGACAAGGAGAGGTGCCGTGCTTGACCTCGTGCTCACCAACAGGGAAGGGCTGGTTGGAAATGTGACACTCCAGGGCAGCCTTGGATGCAGCGATCACAAGATGGTTGAATTCAAGATCCTCAAGACAGTGAGAAGAGGGTGCAGCAAGCTCACTGCCCTGGACTTCAAGAGAGCAGACTTTGGCCTCTTTAGGAACCTGCTTAGTAAGGTTCCATGGGATATAGCCCTAGAGAGCAGGGGGGGGCAAGACTGTTGGTTGATATTCAAGGATCACCGGCTGCAAGCTCAGGAGTGTTGCATCCCAACCAGAAGGAAGTGCAGCAGGAGGGCCAGGAGACCTCCTTGGATGGATAAGGAGCTCCTGAGGAAAATTCAAATGAAAAAAGAGGCTTATAAAAAGTGGAAGCAAGGACAGGTGGCATGGGAAGAGTACAGGGATGTTGTCTGGGAAGCTAGGGACCAGCTTAGGAAAGCCAAGGCCCAGTTAGAATTAAACTTGGCTAGGGATGTTAAGGATAACAGAAAGGGATTCTACAGGTACGTAGCAAATAAAAAACAGACTAGGGACAATGTAGGTCCCCTCAGGAAGCTCTCGGGAGAACTGGCTACCCTGGATTTGGAGAAGGCTGAGGTTCTGAATGACTTCTTTGCCTTGGTCTTCACTGGCAAAGGCTCTGACCGCACCACCTAAGTCTTGGGAGGTAGATGCAGGGACTGTGACAATGAAGACCTTAGGCCCACTGTAGGAGAGGATCTGGTTTGAGACCATCTTAAGAACCTGAACGTGCACAAGTCCATGGGACCTGATGAAATCCATCCGCGGGTCCTGAAGGAGCTGGTGAATGAAGTTGCTAAGCCATTGGACATCATATTTGAAAGATCATGGCAGTCAGGTGAAATTCCCAACAACTGGAAAAAGGGAAAAAAAAAAACATTTTCAAGAAGGGGAAAAAAGATGATCTGGGGAATTACAGACCAGTCAGTCTCACCTCTGTGCCTGGCAAAATCTTGGAGCAGATTCTCCTGGAAGGCATGCTAAGGCACATGAAAATCAACAAGGTGCTTGGTGACAGCCAGCATGGCTTCACTAAGGGGAAATCCTGCCTGACCAATTTGGTGGCCTTCTATGATGGGGCTACAGAACTGATGGACAGGGGTAGAGCAGTTGATGTCATCTACCTGGACTTGTGTAAAGCGTTCAACACTGTCCCACATGACATCCTTGTCTCTAAATTGGAGAGACATCAATTTGATAGATGGACCGCTCAGTGGATAAAGAACTGGCTGGATGGCCGCACACAAAAAGTTGTGGTCAATGGCTCAATGACCAGCTGGAGACCAGGAACGAGTGGTGTCCCTCAGGGATCGGTGTTGGGACCGGTCTTGTTTAACATCTTTGTCGCTGACATGGACAGTGGGATTGAGTGCGCCCTCAGCAAGTTTGCCGATGACACCAAGCTGTGTGGTTCGGTTGGTACACTGGATGGAAGGAATGCCATCCAGAGGGACCTTGACACGCTTGTGAGGTGGGCTGATGCCAGCCTTATGAAGTTTAACCATGACAAGTGCAAGGTCCTACACCTGGGTCGGAGCAATCCCAGGCACAGCTACAGGTTGGGTAGAGAAGAGATTCAGAGCAGCCCTGCAGAGAAGGACCTGGGGTTGCTGGTGAATGAGAAAATGAACCTGAGCTGGCAGTGTGCGTTTGCAGCCCAGAAAGCCAACTGCATCAAAAGGGGCATGACCAGCAGGTTGAAGGAGGTGATCCTGCCCCTCTGCTCTTGTGAGACCTCACCTGGAGTATTGTGTGCAGTTCTGGTGTCCTCAACATAAAAAGGACATGGAACTGTCGGAACAAGTCCAGAGAAGGGCCACAAGGATGATCAGGGGACTGGAGCACCTCCCGTATGAAGACAGGCTGAGAAAGTTGGAGCTGTTCAGCCTGGAGAAGAGAAGGCTGCGTGAAGACCTCATAGCAGCCTTCCAGTATCGGAAGAGGGCCTATAGGGATGCTGGGGAGGGACTCTTCATTAGGGACTGTAGTGACAGGACAAGGGGTAACGGGTTAAAACTTAAACAGGGGAAGTTTAGGCTGGATATAAGGAGGAAATTCTTTCCTGTAAGGGTGGTGAGGCACTGGAATGGGTTGCCCAGAGAGGCTATGAATGCTCCATCCCTGGCAGTGTTCAAGGCCAGGTTGGATGAAGCCTTGGGTGAGATGGTTTAGTGTGAGGTGTCCCTGCCCATGGCAGGGGGTTGGAACTTGATGAGCTTAAGGTCCTTTCCAACCCTAACTATTCTATGATTCTATGATTTTTTACTGGCCCTCTGTTTCAGCTGTCCCATTGTAACTCAATTTTTACCAAGACCTGCTCAGCAAAAAGCAGCATATCCATTTCTAAGTTTTATACTGGAAAGATCTGTGAAGCCTATGAGCCTACCCTGTCCCATGTCACTACAAACGAGTTAAATCTGGTTTTAATTTGCATGGCACTGGATTTGAAGAAGGCTTAGTTCCGTGACTCCAGTATGAGCATTTACTTACCCAGGTATATCAACAGCACCATAAATCATCTTACCATACCAAAATACCTTTGACTGCATAAACTGCATAAGGGGACCCAGCACTCTCTGTGAGCTTTTATTTCTATTTCATAGTGGCTGTTAGATGGCCTTTTGGAGAGAGCAGGGTAGGCAGAAATGGTTGACAAGAAAAATAGGTGAGGAAAGGGTAAAGAACAAGGGTAAAGTACAGCTGCAGTACTATGATGTGAGTAGACAGGAGAAATCACACACTGAGGATGATCTTTAGCCCCTGTAGTGTTTTGGGGGCAGGAACAGTGTTTAACACTGTATTTAAGTGGTGACTACTGCAAAGAAGTATTGACCTTTGGGTTGAATAAATGTGACTTTAATATCTACAAAAAGAACAAGAGTCTTGGGCCTCAGCTACTGTTTACACTGAGCACACCAATGTGTGCCATATACCATGAACCTCAGCAGTTATAGGCAAGGCCTTCTGAGCACAGCAACTGGACTATGGCTGTCTTTACTTCATCAGGTGCGCCTGGGAACACTGAACCCACAGCTAAGTGGAAGAATCAAAATCAGATGCCTGACTGCATCCAGAGTGAGCCCAATATAAACACAGCTCCTGTTACTGAAGGGTACCTGGTCTGGCTGGAAAGCAACCCAGGTGACCTGTAAAGCCCAAGTCAATTTTACATGACTATCCCACTGAGGGTCTGGGGTAAGTGAAGGCACTACAGAGCACCACACATGGCGGGCAGGTTTTCCCCAGGCAGCATCCCAGCATCAGGGCTCAGTGTAGCCCTGTGACCACACTGGAAAGCAAATTATGTGGGCAGTAGTGACCTGCACCACTAGCACAAGGCACAGGGATCCTTTGCAGTCTTTTACCAGTCCTTCGATCCCTCCAGGGCTATCTCACAGTGTCACTGGAGTTTTCCCAGTCCAGACCTTCCTCCTACCACTGCTACACCTGTGCTGGAAATGGCTACCTGCTGCGCCACTTCAACATGTTATGGCACATGATGAAGATTCCCAATACCATCTCCCTAGAGAATCCAGAATTTCTTTTTTAGGGTTACAGAAACTTTAAAAACATTGGATCTCACACAGGGCATATGGCTCCACCGGTGTGAAAATAACGTGTGTGGCTTTGCTCCTTCAGGCGACTTCTCCTTTGTGCATCAGGTAAATGATGAATTACCCTGTCAGTCAGAGCTCTTCCTTTCAGGGAGATAAAAAGCATGTGTTTGAATAGAAGTTACTTGGTTTTAGCTGCCTCACAGCCTCATGGATGGATGTGACAAGTTGCTTCTGTGGCACCCAGTCCTGGGAGCTGCACCTTAGATTTGGCATGGGATACAGTGCAGTGCAGCAAAATAGTAGCCAGAGCTGAAGTCTGGGCTTCTGGGCATCACCAAACTACACAAAACACTGCAAAGCCTGCAGGGTGAAGACAGCATGGAGCTGTTTTTATCTCTAAACCCAGTGGCTGACACACGGAGTCCCTGATGCAGGCTGTAGTTCTGCTGGTCTTTCAGCTTTGAGCTTGGCAGATCTACCTGGGCTGGAAGCTGCTGCATTGCATCAGCAAAAAGCTGCAGCCAAGCCAGGACAGATCTCCCTTAAAATTATATACATATATATAATATATATACATAAAAGTGACATGGGGAAAATTATTACTAGGGAAAAGTCACAAGCTAGGGAGTGGCCATGTCCTATAGATGTCTTCATGGAGCCCATTTTTACACTTCTCATAGCCACATACTTACCAAGGGAGGAAAACGTGGTTCTTGATTGGCAATCAGTTCTAACTCTTTACTGAACTTACCTTCATCCTTATGGCACTACCTTGCTATCCCCATAAATGTCTTATCCAAGAGTGATGAAAGAAACTGTTACAGAGCTCTGCTGGCTCTATCCAGTTAAATGTAATGTGGGGACAGGGTGGTCACTGTTTATGGAGCCTTTATAATGAGGGATGATCCAGAAAGATTTTAACATTCTCATCATCATGAAATGATAGCCCTGAGGGTAGTGAGCACTGTACAACTGGACTGGTCCACTGCCAAAGAGTCTGAAGTTTACTTAAAGCATGTGGATGCCTATACCAAACAGTCTGGAGCATAAAGAAAACCTGCACAAGTCCTGCTTTATTTTTTACTGTACTGCCTAATAGATGCTTTGTCAAGTTATACATTTCTTGCTGTGACAAATTATTATTCTTCTCCTGACAGGACCTCCAGCTGAGTCTGCTGTGCTCAATTAGGAGTAAATGCATATTCTAATCTGCCCCATGGTGTAGTAACATTTCACTCTGTGGCCTTGGCAAAGGCACCATTTAACTATTTCTGCAGTGGTTTCACATGCAGCACATAATTCTAATGTCAGCAGCATTTCCGTCTGTTCTAGTTTCCGTGGCAGTACTCCCTTAGGCGCTGGGATGTGGACAATTAAAGCCCACTTTATCATTTTGGAACCAATGATTTCCTTCCCCTGATACACTTCATCACTGCACAGCAGCTGCTTTCACCATCACAATCATCTTTGCCTATCCAAGCCATTGCAGTCTTCTGTTGTGATCACTCTCCACTGCTGGACTTTCAAAAGGTGCCCCAATGCCCCTCCTGAAACAATGCATCAGGTCTTGCCCTTCTCACTAGTCACAACCATCTTCAGATCTCCCCCCATCTACGGCAACAAACAGATCACCTCAAAACCACAGAGCCTCTGCTGTATGGAAAATTTTCAAATAAAACATCAAGACTTTTGTGAAATGTCTTCTAATGCTGTAGCAGCATTTGGAAACTACCCAGGCGTGACTCAGCAGCCATGGAGAGCTGATGAGATGGGAACCCACATGACATTACTTTTATGGTACAATATGGCTCTCTTCACTGTTTGCAGGGAAAACAAACAATTAAGGGTTATTTGTGGGGGAAAAGAAAAAAAAAACAGTCTAGTGAGAGGAATAAATTGCACTAGAAAAAGGAAAAGTGAAAGATTCTTTACAGGAAATCAGGATCTCTGTGGAAATACTCAGTTGTGCTCGTACATTCAGAATGATGTCTGCCCAGAGGGATGGCACTGCCCTTTTTGACTGCCTCCAGGCTATTTTTGAACCACTGAGTCTCAGAAATACTTCTGGAAAAATCTTTCATTTCAAGTCCCAATTTTTACCTTTTTGCAGAGGATCTTCTCATACGCTGTTTTACTTACCTGTGGTCAGAGGTTTGACCATTCTAAACCCTTGTTTGCCTAAAACAAACTCATGGTCCCTGATGCATTCAGTAGCCTGAAAATCCCATTAATTATTTGAAATCATGGTTAGCTGAATTAATTCAATGTCTCCCACTCAACTTGGATAACAAAGGTTTGACTGCATTTTTTTTTTCTTTTAATGTGCAGTGGGCTCTCTGGTACTACTTAGCCTATTAAAAATATATCTCTCCTTTTAATCAGCACAGCAAAACAGAGATAAGCCTTCTGAAAAGGACTTGAAAAGTAGCAGAGGAATTATGTGCAAGTCTGTAGAGTATAGTTGCAAAACATCATACAAAAATTTAATTGGTATCCATGAAAGGCACCAGCAGCTGGGTCAAGAGGGTTCTTCATGGAACAGTTCAGCAAGGCAGCAGCAGAACAAATGTTTGCTTTTTCAATGCATTCAAAGCCTGTAGTGGAACAGCACTGCTGAGTGATCAAGCCTACTTGGTCTTTAACTTCTCCAATATGGCCTTCGAAGGTTGGCCAGGGAAAGGGATCAAGGAGCAGTCTGATGAAATGCCTCAAGTTAAAGGTTCAAGGCTTTGCATTGGCAAAAGCAGCCAAAGCAAGCAAATCAACCCAGTCTGAGATTAGGATTGCTGTACTTAACATTTTAAGAAATGGTCACTTCTTGCACTGCACTGCAATACATCTGCAAGTCAACAGACTCAACCACTGTGGTTCTGGTATCTAGTAGGGCATCTAGTCTGTTACAAGCAGCTGGGTGATGAGAAAATACGGTGGCAATCAGAGGGCTCTGGGGCATGTTAGCTCCCTGCTTAGCAACAGATCCAGTAGCTACCTTAGACATGAGAGATAAGTACACAACAACATAGAATTTTTTTAATAGCACCTCATTTCCATGGATGAGCACTGAGCTCACACTACACATTACGCAACACCACTGGTCATTTTGACACCCTGCGTCACTTCTTTTCTGATGTGGTGGGTGTGCTGCGCAGACCCTGCTATGGGAGAGCTAGCTCAGCTATTAACTCCTCTGGGCTAGTTGTGACTGCTTTTTATTGTAGATCTGTGCCGGATCTGAAACTGTGCCTTAGCAATGAAAAGCTCCCCAGGAGATATGGGAATATCTCATTAGCAAAATTACTTTTTTCCAAGAGTGATTTTTGTGTAAACATAAAGCCCTTCATTTACAATGAAAACATTTCAGCAGCCATCTCTTCTTCCTATTTTCACGCAATTTGCCAGGAATTTTTATTGTTTTCTTGTGTATGTATGGAAAGGAGCAAGATCCTTCAGGAGCTGGCTGATGAGGCACATGTTTCAGGTAATGATAAATACAAATGCAAATATAATCTGGGTGTGGCTTTTTGTTTAGTTGTTTTCATACTGCTTAATTTGTTTATTTTATTTGCTAGATTAATCCTAGCCCTATTGTAGCAGGGTCTTACCGGGTTGTGGTATCACATGTGGCTCACATCATAGTCAAATAACTTTTGGGGTGAGGATTACATAACCTTGACTTGTTTTCACAAGCACAAAATTAGCAAAATTGGGAGATTGTCACCAGGCCTTGAAAGAAGAATGAAGGAAGGAGACTGGATAAGGCAGGAGAAATAGAATGTGCAGCATTTTACCCCTCCAAACTGTGGAAATAGCATAGAGGGGCTCATCAGAGACTGTAGGTCCTGTGCAAGTCACAGAAATGGGCTGTAGTATAAGGATCACCTGGAACGACCCTGTCTGTACAGCCTCAGCACGACTGGTCAGGTCAGAGCACGAGTAGACCAATGAACAGCTGAATGATTGTGCATGACCACAGAGACATGGAAATGCTCTTCTCTATCGAAGGTGACTATACAGAAATCCCTGTAAATTTGTGTGGATTAGGATCTAGATGCGCACCTCTCTTTCCCAAGGGACATTTTGTTGCCCAGTTTTCATTGAGTTAAACTCATGTAACTAGATCTCAGCTTCCTACCCCAGTGATACTTTAAATGCAAAATTGAGACTTGTTTGTACTTTCTTGGTGACAGATTTCTCAGCCTAGAAGAGAGAAGGATGAACAAAAATCTCAGATCAAAGCCTTGATCTGGCAAATGAAATGTTACTCAACAGCAGCTAGCAGCTACCAGCCTTCAACCAATAAGCACTGAATGAGCAGCATAGTTATATGGGAGAGAACTTCCTTCTGATCATAACTGTCTCAGGGAGAGAAGCATACTGATAGCCAGACTTCGTGCCACCATTTCTATCATAACTTTGGAATACGTTTGACAAAGCAGGTCACATTAAAAACCTGCAGTTACGAGATCAAAAAGTACATATTAGTCCAACAACCAGTGCCAAGGTTGAAGGCAAAATGCAGCACTCCTACATCCCAGTCCAGTACCCTGTCAGAGATTGTTTTCTCCAGGCTTTCTTAGCTACCCCTGGATGCAACAGCAGCATATTTGCCCGCTGCCTCCACTCCAGTGATACTCACCTTCAGAAAAAGGATATCAGCTAATTAAGAGCAAGCTCTCTGATGATCAGTTCATTTGCAATTCCTCACATTGGGATTGCATAATACAAGGCATAACACCAGCCACTCCAGTAAGAGAAATCGAGAGAGATGTGCAAATGGAGAGAGGAGGATTTGTCCTTGAGGGAGGACGTTTAGCATACCTAGAAACACAACCATTTTTAAAATTAATTGATCCCCTTAAGGAATTGTGAGTGATGGATTAGAGACTTTAACTGGGGAAGAAGTCTGTGATACTGTGTGTTTGAGAAGGCACTGAAAAAGGATGTGAGTTTGCAGTCTCATGTGCTTAAGCTAAACCATCAGCCTCGGTGTGGAACATATTCATTGGCTGGAGAAGGAATGGCTCAAGGGGACCCTTGGAGCTATGTGCAAGCAGAGGAGGATCTGCGGCACCTACTCCTGGCCAGCCGGCCAGCTCTGAGAGCAGCTGTGCGAGAAGCAGAGAGGGAAAGCAGCACCAGAGAGGAATATAGCATGCAGTGGTATTTTAAAAACATATTCTTGACTCTGAGAAATGTCTAGATAAGCAGGATAGCAGATGATATGGAGATTTCTTATTTTAATGGAAAAGAACAGCAGGACATTGCTTCAGGTGTGCTTCCTTACTAAATCTGCCTGTTAGTTGTCGAGTCTGAGTCATCTCTATCTTAGTATGCAACATGTTCCACCAAGTAATGAGATTTCTTTGAGTTTCCACTGTATTAGATTTCTCTACACATCAAATATTTAATAAGAATTAGCATCCAGCCATCCTCCCTCCTCCCCGCCACAATAATATTAACTTCGACTCAGACACCAACATTCTGCTATTCACAGTGCTGCGAAGGGTAAGTGAAAAAGCCCTGTATATTTTTCCAAGGGATTTGCTGTGCTCCTCTGCAAACACACAGTAATTGAGAAAAAGGATGACCGAGAGAAAAAGACACAGTAAAGTGAAGGTGTGAAAAGAGACTTCTCATTAGTCTTTGTGTCAGTTATGGTATCTGAGGAACAATTTCAGAGCAATAGCATATTTATTTGATGTGGCACAGATATCTGGGCTCACTGTTACGGATGGCATTTGCTCTTTATGCTTAAAGTACCTCTTTAACAAAATGGCACTCCATAAAAATTTAGTGTGTTCCTACTGTAATTAAAAAGCCCTAGTCATTTTTGCATTTATGATATAAACTATAATAGCTGTAAAATCCTGCAATTAATTTGCGCCAACATTTCATACTTGAGAAATTCTCATTACAAATTTCATTACTTATTCACTTATCTGTAATTTCTCCTATATAACCTAAAGAATATTAACAAATTTAGAGTCACTTTTGCTCTATTAAAAGCTAAATAGAAAAGCCTTTCACCTAGCAAGCCAATCGTGGTAACATTCTCAAGCCTGCTCCAAAACAGCGATGAGCCACAGTCAGGCTATACAGAAAGAGATACTCTTTATGAAGTACAAGCCATAACCAACATGCAAAGCCCTTTGGAAACTGTGTGATGTATCCTTAGCTAATCCACTGCACCTTCATTAGTTTAAAGGCATTAAAAGGCTTGAGTGTCTTACTCTATGGCTGTGAATTTGACATGCAGCAGGGCAGGACGGGCAATAAAGCAACAAGGAAACAGTTATCTATCCAGGCAAGAGCAACTATGCAAAGTCCAGAAAACAGGGATTCTGTTTCCCCTTCCCTCTTCAGTTTTCTTCCCTGCTGCTCACAGTCTTAATTCGCTCTCTGGATGTATGCAGGACTTCAAGGGCTGTAAAATCTTAAGGAGTACTGAGGAAAAGCCCCAGTTTTCCTCCAAATAAACAATGGTGCTACCAAAATAAGACAAAAGGACTGGCAGAAGAGGGCTGCACATGTGAGCCCATGGGAGAGGGAGAGGAACTTCGGCTGCCCTGTAGTTTCTCCTGGCTGCTGAATTCTGACTGCATGACAGCAAAAACACCCAACTGCTCTTGAAATTTTGACCATGTCTTCTTCACGGCTATGTGTTCTCTGTCATCTTCTCTGGGGCCAGTGCTCCAACCCTGCAGATGCCAGAACTCTGCTGAAAGCATCTTAAGTAAAGAAAAACATCATCTGCGAGACCGCTGACTACTCCTTGCTCCATCCAAGTCCAGTCCAGCTCTGCCCAACTTCCAAATGGCAATTCCAAATATGCTTTTCATGAATTTTCACCCTTTCTGTTCATTTAAAGTCATTTTTACTTATAAGAGGATGCTCTGCTCCTTTCCCATGTTTTTTCTGTGTTTTTGCAGGACATTCATTGTATTAATAGGCTACTTTTTCCAAGTCTTGCATGCGATGGTAAAATATGACAATAGAAGCCAGCAAGGAGCAGGCAGGAAAGGTTGAAGCTCAGACTGGCCCTCTGGCAAAAAAAAGGAATAAAGACATTTTTTAACTCATAGTGCAAAATCTACAAGTACAACTCCAACTCCAAAAAACTGCCTGCTGAACAATTTGTATTACAGCCCAGTAACACAAGCTTTGGCCATGCCCTGAGTATTCTGTGAATGAATGAAATAAGAATAAGCAATGAAGAAATAAGTAACGATGTCCTAAAGCTTGGGTAGGCTGAAACAAGAAAAAAAAACTGGGGTACCATCAGCTTTAACTGAGAACCCTTGGAAGTATGCAATTAAAGATTTTATTCCCATGAGAAGAATGAACTTTGGCTGACTTTGCATCTTGACTTTGCAAACAGTAGGAAAGGCATTATAATACATTATGCAAAAGAGAAATATTGTGTAAAACAAGGCTTAAAAACAAGTAACTTCACCTCCCTGAAAAAGAAGAAAGCCCAAACACAGAGTACCAGGACAGTGTCACTTATTTTCCATGAAACTATATTCACAATGCAGAGAGACTCAAATGTAAGTATATATGTATGTACTATACAAAGACATATAATTTCTCCCCTTCCCGACACTATATAACATTATATTGGCATTTTACTAGACTTTGTGCCACATTCATTTTATTTCAGTCTGTAATTAACATCTACAAAATTTAACTATGAGACAAGAAATTACTATTCTAGCATAAGTAATCTTGCTTCTCAAAATGGCAGCTTTAACACAACCAACAATACAGTTCATACAAGAGAGAAACTGTCATACTTATTAGTTTTGTGTGTTCCATCTTTTATAGAATATTATGGTGTAAATTGAAATTTTATATAATTTAATAAACTTATATGATAGCCAAGTACCCACATAACTGTAACAAACTGTACTCCTCTCTTAATCAGGGCTCTTGGTACATGCGGGATGCTCTTTCATTATTGAAGCCTTAGCTTATGGCAAACCAGACACTATTAAAGTACCTTCAGAAAAGTACATTTACAGCACCACAATCCTTCAAATATATAGCCCTGAATTCTGAAGGATAGTTGTAAAGAGGAATATAGGATCTACCTTTCTTCTAAAATGAATCAACTTTGCAAACAAGTTACCCAGCAGAATTTCCATTGTGCTCCATAATAAAACAGTGGCAACAAAAAAATATACACACCTACAGACATGCATGGGGTTTTGTATCAAGCTGACAGACACTAAAATGGAATAACAGAAAAATTGAGGAGAAAGAAAGGTTTATCAGACTTCCAAATCTCTGTTTAGTTATGTAGAGATAATACCTAAGATTTATTTTGTCTTTGGTGCACTAGCAGCAGTATGTGATACCAGCTGCCATCTTTCCAAAAGTTGCTGGCCCACCTAGATTAATTGTCCTCTGCAGAAAGAACAGTGACGTGCAAGGCTTCTGGTTTGATCTAAAAGCCTTCTCCTTAAAACGTGTAAATTCTTTGCATATATTTGATACACGTGCACTACTCTGCAGCTGCATTAAGACCAAAGATCATCAATACTCTGCTGTTCTTTATATTCCAGGTGCCACCTTCTTACTTACCAGAATTACGACACCCTTGACTTTCTTTCCTGTAGAATTAAAGTGTCTAGTAATTAGGGTCAATATTTACCCTGGTTATCTGCAAGAAAGTGCCAATGAAGGAACAATTCAGTTAGGCTGCCACATTTCCTAGGAGCCACCCTCAAGCGTTTGCAAACAAGTCAAGTGAATGAAAGATGTTCAGTTGCTCCCCTTGCTGCATGAAATGCCAGCAGAACTATAAACAGGGATTTTCAGAGGCAACGGAGTTGTCACCATTTTTTATTCTCTGCTTCTATGTTTTAAACATGAACTTCCACCTGAGGCTTTTAATGTATTTTTGCACTCTAGAGTGCAGGCCATTGCACCAAAATTCATGCCTGAAGTACATTTTTCATGTTTGCAATACTTTTAGAAATTATGTTTATGGAATATCCTTGGAAGAGAATGAACTCTTTATTCATAATACATAAGTTTTACATTTTTAATAACAGAATTAGACCTTCACTGATTTTATAACTATACTATTAGCCAACACACTCTAGTTTTAAATTAATTTGAAATAACTCACACAATGACTTTCTGCAGTCTGAATTGGAGAAGCATGGACTTTGAAGTAGGCAGAGACTGTTAAATTAAGCGGTAATTGCAGCTACCACTGATGAAAGCACATAACAGTTTCCCTATTCCTTTGCCTGGATTTCTTCCGAGATGGCAGAATGGATGAGCTGCTGATCACTTTTTGCTAAAATCTGGCTTCAGAACTGGCACAGAGGTCTCTGAATAAACTGGATTTCTCAGTATATTTTCAGTACTCTTTGTATCATGCAAATAGGTTTGTTTAAAAGCATAGTAATAATTTATGTGTACACCAGCATGGAGTCTATGCTACCTTCTTACAGAATAGCTTTATTGGACTAGTGCATCCCATTCTCAGTAGGATCACGTCCCACTGTGGCAGGAGATGTGAGATGTGCAAATGCACATGACTAGAGACCTCTGCAGATGTCAGTGACTCACTGCTCCAAATGAAGGAAAGCTTCCCTTCAGGACAGCATTTAAATACATGTGGGTGCTCTCCTTGAGAGAAGACTTAAATGTTTGCCAATGCCTAACACAAGTAGGACCTAACTGGAGCTTTTAGGTGCAGCTATAATATTATTATGAATTATTACACAGGCCATATTAACCCATAGGGTATCCACATGCTTACCTTCTAGACTGCTAAGAAACACATATGATCATGAAACAGAAAATATCTTTGGGGAAATAATATTGTAATAAATGTCTCAGTCACTGTGCTGGATCCTAACAGCATGTAGAGGGTTTACATTTACAAGACACAGGGTCTGCAAATAAGATGTGGCATTATCTTGCAGCGGAAAAATCTCATCTCACCCCTCCCTTCCAAGCCCACTAATGTCTTAAATTTTCATAGGGCCTTATACTGCAATACTGAACTCAACAAAGCTGTTAATGTAAGTGCTACTACTGCAAAGTCAGTGTCTGTAGTGATATACTCAATATCTCCATGTACCAGGGGAGGAATAAACTGGAGTTGTTAGGGTTTGCCCACTTCAGAATTAGGTACTTTCTTTGCTGCAAACATTTCCATGGCATATTTGAACAGACCAACACATGCTGGGAAAGGCAACTAATGCTGGGTAGTTTCTAACCACAGAGGAGAAAAGGTTCTCTACTTTTGAGGACTGACAGGTCCTCATATGATAAACCTGTCAGAAGTGTTACCTAACATTGTTGTCTGCATGGCAATCTGTTTCCCAGTAACACCGGTTCTGAGTAGCAGTAATAGAATTAATTATACTTCATTTTGCTGTCTTTAACAGTATTGACCAAATTTAAGAACAAATGAGAAGCGCTTATCAAGCTTGAAGAAAATAATCCATCAGTGGCACAATTTAAATTCTCTGCAGTTCTCTTATTAATCAAAGTAACACTTACTATCCTATCTCCACTTCCCATTAACAGTCATTAAGCACTGTTGCTGATTGAAGCAATTTCTTCAGGGATCTCAACCTCATTTTTAAGAGAACCTTCTACAGTGGAAAACAATATCATACAGGAACAGCGACTTCAAGAGAGGAAGAAGGTTCTTCAATCATGTTCTGACCTTGACATTTCTCTGCAGCAGAAGTTCACCAAGTACACAACCAACGTGCTCCAAACTTCTGCTGTCTTTCTTCCGGCAGCACTAGTGCCCCTCTGTTAACTAGGGGGAAAAACACCACTTCCAAAGACGGTTATAGCCAGCAGGTTAGGTGTCTTTTAACAACTGTACTGGCCTGCATCGGTGATTATTATTTATAGAGCCTTTTCATACACTGGGAACAATAAACAAAAAAAGAAATCACGAGACGCTCATTCTGTCACCTTACTGTCAACCCTCAGAGAAATCCAAGCAGGATAAATCTCAAAGGTTATATGGTACAGAAAAGATTTCTGATGTTGACTTTCTCTCACCATTATAAACAATGTCACAGATTGATAGCTTTTGTTGGAACAAATGCAGTCCTTCTCAGAGGAAGCCTAGCACATGGATGTAACACAAAGGGGCAGGGAAAGCCTGAGCTATAAGCACTGAGCTACAGCAGCACAGATCAATATGTGTTCAGGGCTATGAATACATTGTCTGAGCTCTACACTGTAGGTGACACACAATCACACAGGGTAACAAAAGGCATTTTATGTTTCAGGGGGATCCCGTGAGTCTCTGCACTCTAAGGGAGTTTGTTCTGTGGATGAGATTTATCAGGTTCCTTGCAAGGCTCTCAGGTTTACTGATTTTACAAGTCTTCATTCCGTGCCATAGCCCCTAACTCAGCATTTCCTAGAATTTTTTTTTTATTGCTTTAGACAATTTTAGAGAAAATGCTCCTCTTCCTAAACTGAGGGGCTGGAGAAATCAGAGGTAACTTATATTTGGGCTGCAGTAAAACTCCTGACCTATAAAGTGTCTTAATGATGTTTATGTGCAAGGCAGATGTCATGTTCATCACATCACGATTCAGCTCAGCAAAAGGTGTATCTCAGAGCCTGACTTGGATCTCAGCATTTCTACATCTCTCTCTGAGCAAGACATCTACTGACCGGACATTTTTGTCATGTACCCATATGCTTTTTGGCCTTTAAACACTAGTTTTTCTGGCTGGTGTATGGCTGCGGCCATATAAAACCTAGTATCAGCCCTATTCAAGCCAAAGCTCCAACATTCAAGAGCTCGTAAGATCGATCATAAATGTTCACACTGTGAACTGTTTCCAAAGTTTGCCACCCATCATACTGACTGAGTTCACTTTATCCTTTCAGGGAAGGAAAATCCATCAGTGGTACTAAATATAGAGACATCACTTCTGCTTAAGAAGTACTTGACCTGCAAATTAGTGGGTGCCAGGGAATATTTTAGGCAAGTATCACTGGATATCTGCACAGATCTCATTCTCTCAGTGTCTCAGTTACCAAAAAATAGGTTACTGGCCTCAGTGGGCATTGGGCCTATCCCAGTGCGGCTATTTCATACCTACTGCCACGTCCCTCCCACTTCAGGAGAAGACAGAAAAATGATTCAAGTTTGGCTGTGTGCTCTGTCTACTTAGCACCTCCACTTGTATTTTTACCTGATGAAATTACAGTGCAAACTGGGAATTTAGTGGCCAAACCATGTGTTGATTTTATTTCACATGAATAAATGGTAGGCTAGGTATCAGGCGGGCAAAATTCAAGTTAAAATTAAAGTAAGAACAAAATGCCACTTAATTTTCATGCAGCTAACTACACAATTCCAGACTCCATGATATGAAGTGTTACACTAGATTTTGGATCAATGTAATACCTACTCCCATTAAAGCACTTAAAAAGGAAAACATCTTACAAAGTGTCCCACTAGGTTGACAAATTTACAACACTATGAATAGAAAACCAGAATTCAGCATTGTGCTCAGGGAGCATGAATGGATTTCAGTTCTGTAGTGTTTCATCTATATGAAGAAGGTCAGATAGCCTATCACATACTTTCTCACTTTCTCAGCTCCACTTGCTACAGACACATGTGTTAAAGTAAATTAACAATCAATTGTGGAGTGAATTATGGCAACTGTAGTGGGACTGAATAGAGGCAATGGGAACATATTACATTTAAGCTTCCATCTCTACATACGTAACCATTAATGCTAAATATAATTAGGAGAAAAATCCTTTTCTATGTACTGTCATATACAGGACATCACACTGGCAAAGCCCATGGTGTAGAATGGGAACATGTAGCTCTGTTCTTCAGTAGCTCCATGCAGAGGCATGAAGCTGTGCTGGTAGAAAATCTAAAAGCTCTATTGATGTACGTGATTGACACAGTAAAATCATTCAAAACAAAGAAAACATAAGGAAAATAAAAGTAAATGTAGGAAGATATGAAGGCTCATTCTGTGGATAAAGTCTTATCTTCTCTTTCTCCTTTATGAGTTTAGCCATGGCCGTAAGTCTCATAAAGCAGATAGATAGAATACAAAGTCATTAATTGCAGTGCAGCTATTGAAATAATTTATGCCATAGCATCCATAGCTTCCTGTCATCTTTCTAAGGCGCTTGGGCTACAGTAACTATGTATCTTAATAAGTTAACTCATTGCATTATATAGCCTGTTAGTCAAACGAACTATTGGGAACAATCTGCTCCCAGTCAAGCCAGAGAAGGCTGTTTGTTTAACTACAGTGATATTTTACAAAAAGTAAGCACATTTAACACTACTGTTAAAGGGCTGTAGATATTTTTGTCTTATTAAAATGGGCAGATATATGCCAGGACAAGAGGGAAAAGGCAATTTTTATTCTTATGCTTTTAATTTTTAATGTGAGCACCATATTATGATAGGCAATTCCAGCAGACCTTACATAGTAGAAAAAAAATATGTATCTCTGCACAGAACCAAGAGCTGAAGGTCACTTGCCTTACAACTTTACAAACAGTTCATTGATAATGACACAAGGGTGAGGCAAATAAATGTAACTAAAATATACCAAACACAATAATAAAAACCCACCGGCTTTTGTTTACACTGGAAGTGAGCAGGAACCATATTACCTCTGCAAACTATTTTCACTTAGCACAATTCAGGTGGAATTATTGCCATGACCTTTTGAAAATGTAAAAGCGTGAATCAGTAGCCTTTCAGAGGCACAACTGCAGGAGCAGAACACGCCACGCTGTTGTGGTGTGCATTTCTGCATCAGAAGGCAGCCGAAACCTAATTATCGTCAATCACATCGAGGTAAGTCAAGGCAGTGACAAGCGCTTTGCAGGTGAGCGCAGGTGGGCACGTGCCTATGGGGATGCCTTTGCACACACAAGCACGTACCCGCAGCTCTTCCGACACCTGCAAATTGAGATCTTAAAGTGAGTTATAGGCAGTGTCACTCATTTACAATAACTAACACCGGTCTGCCAGAAACAGCAACCCACAAAAGATGTAAGGGGGGCTGGCAGGCTGCCACCCTCCCACAGACCTTGAGGCCACAAACCACACTGCATCGTTGAGGTCATCACAACGTTTACTTGGACTCCGGCCATCCAGTATTGAAAACTAACAGTTGGCCAATCAGCAACATTGCTCAAGACCGAGGACAATGCAGGAAACCTCATTTTGATATTTCTGTTTCCTACTCTCCCAAAGAAGCAGTACACCCAGTTCATCCTCTGAGGTCATGAACTAGGGAATGGGGGTAGTCCCACAAACTTGCTGCTGCTGCAGACGTTCTCATCAGTGACACTTATGGAGCTCTTGAGAATTCTGAAAGATTCATCAGGAGCCAGTGCAAATGTTTTATAAAATTAATCTCTCTACCTACCAGCAAGATATTAACACATACAAGTGCTTAGTTTCATTTGATGGCCTAAGGATGAAAGCCCAGCATCATTCAAACACACTTCAGTGAAAAATGCATAACGTTGTCAAATGGTGTTGATATCAGGAAAGCGCTGGTGACTTGGTGCAGCTCTTCTGAATCTTAAGCCATGGCTCTCAGGTCTGAGCCTGCAAAGCAACAGGCTTTATACCACCTTTCTGTGGAGGCTGAACAAAAAAAAAACAGTTCCCCAGATCAGCTCCTGGTATACACCATGAGGGCCTTAACACCCGGTATAACCAGAATACCATCAACAGTCTTTGAAACATTAAAAAATGGAGTGACAACCTAGAATGCCCACCGTTTGTTGCATAGAGTTTACCAATAATGATACTAAAGAGTAAAAAAGACTAATAAAAAAGAAAACAAGTCTCATTCTGAGTGGGTGACAGTTTGTTCCAGAAGTGCCTATTTGCCTTTGAAACTTTGCATGCAAGAGGCAGACCAAACATTCAGTCTGGCTCTCTTAGGTGCCAGCCAGTCTGGCCATCAAAGTGCTGGAGCATCTGTGCCACTGGCATGTCACTCAAATGTCCTGCAGTTTAGTGGCAGCCCCTCCAGCACCCACCGTTCTGGTCCCCTTCAGGCCTGCCAGCACACACTGCCTCTCCCCTTGGTCAAGAACTAATCCCAGTAAGACCGAGATGCACAAACACTTTTCATGACACCCTGGGCTTGGAGGTCAGGCACCGGTAAAGCCTCTCAGCAAGCACTGAGCTGCTGGTGGGACAGGGGAAGGGTTTAGGAAACCCAGGTACAGAAGTACAGCCAAGTACTTAAAACCTGTGTGTCTGTACAAGTGAGGTGGGAATATGATTGTATCACTTAACTCTCATTAGAGTGCAGGTAAACAAAATTAGTTACTTTCTCTTCATTGATGCTAAGCTAGCTTTAGCCTCTTTTCTATATGGGAAGTTACTGGCTGTGTAAATAAATGTCCACTGAACTTGTGTGGTGATAGGATCTACACCTAATCACACAGAGCTTCCTTTAGT